>NC_077235.1:87942379-88057379 GCF_027887165.1 Monodelphis domestica
GAAGAGAGGCTCAGCAGAATGGGTTCAATCAGCTGGGACTTGCACCGATTAGCCATTTGGCCAGCTTCTCCATTGTGCTTGTCCCAGAAGAAGAAGGCACTTGTTGATGGAGTGCCCTTTGTCAAAGGAAGCTTTGTGAAGCTCAGGCTTCTCCTGAAGTCCATGGTTCAGATCAGCAGGCGGCTTTTTGAGTGTCGTAATGAATGAAGCCTCCAGCAAGCCAAATAGCCTGGGGACCTGTGGCCATTTAGCCTTGAAGCCATGTAGTCAGGCTCCTAGCTACCAAAAACCGAAACCAACCAACCCTGGGAAAGTTGCAAACCCTTGAGTAGTTCAGTAAAAGGAAGTTGCAGCGCAGCTGAGTGGCTCAGTGGACAGAGAGCTGGGCCTCAAGACCAGAGGTCGTAGGTTCAAATCTGACCCCAGACTTTTCTTCATTTTCTAACTCTGGGCAAGTACTACAAGCCAACAAAAATCTGTACTTTCTATTACTGCTGTCAACATTTGCTTTTGGAGTCACTGTGTCTCATTCATCACTTCCATGATGGCTCTTTGAAAATGGAATATCTAAAGGCGACTATTACTGAGTCACAGCAGAGTGGTAGTTTGAGATTATGTCCTTTTGTTCGTGATCCATAACTTCAATTTCCATACAAAGTTCCTCAATGAACACTTAAATTGATCGTGAGAACCATTTATCATTAGATATTGTAAAGAATCCTAAGGGGGTGGGTGGGCGGCTGGGTAGCTCAGTGGATTGGGCGGCTGGGTAGCTCAGTGGATTGAGAGCCAAGCCTAGAGGTGGGAGGTCCTAGGTTCGAATCCGGCTTCAGCCACTTCCCAGCTGTGTGAACCTGGGCAAGTCACTTGACCCCCATTGCCTAGCCCTTACCACTCTTCTGCCTTGGAGCCAATACACAGTATATATATACTATATATATATATATATATATATATATATATACATATACATACATATACATATACATCTATATAATATACAGTATATATATAAGGGTTTAAAAAAAGAAATAACTTGACTGGCATCGATGAATAGAATTAACATTTTAAAACAATATAATTAACATCTAAAAGAAAAAAAATATTCATCCTGGGGTTGAGAAATCCCTTTAATATTAAAAATAGAAGCCAAGAAAGGAATTATTATTGGACATCCCTCTCAGGCAATGGAAATGATAGAAATCTCTCCACTACCTGTCTGGCTCTATGACCAGAGGTGGCAGTTCCAATTTTGCTCCCCAAGGAAGTTCTTTCCTATTGTCAAGCTGGTCTCTGCTGGTATCCTCCTTATGCAGTTCCACCTGTTGAGCTCTATTCAGATCGGAGCCATCCTGGGACCACAAAGAGAGCTGGGTAAGAGTAGGTGTGGATACAGCATGGACTCTTTCTTTAGTTCAGGTACCTCCCTGGGGACCTTTTGGGGAAGTCCTTCCTTCTAACCTCAGGCAGCAGCTTTGGAAATCAACCCACTGAAGAGCTTCCTCATGAAGGGTTATGGGTTGTTTTCAGCTGAGCTTTTTATGGCCACGGAGGGAAGGAAGAGAGGCTCAGCAGAATGGGTTCAATCAGCTGGGACTTGCACCGATTAGCCATTTGGCCAGCTTCTCCATTGTGCTTGTCCCAGAAGAAGAAGGCACTTGTTGATGGAGTGCCCTTTGTCAAAGGAAGCTTTGTGAAGCTCAGGCTTCTCCTGAAGTCCATGGTTCAGATCAGCAGGCGGCTTTTTGAGTGTCGTAATGAATGAAGCCTCCAGCAAGCCAAATAGCCTGGGGACCTGTGGCCATTTAGCCTTGAAGCCATGTAGTCAGGCTCCTAGCTACCAAAAACCGAAACCAACCAACCCTGGGAAAGTTGCAAACCCTTGAGTAGTTCAGTAAAAGGAAGTTGCAGCGCAGCTGAGTGGCTCAGTGGACAGAGAGCTGGGCCTCAAGACCAGAGGTCGTAGGTTCAAATCTGACCCCAGACTTTTCTTCATTTTCTAACTCTGGGCAAGTACTACAAGCCAACAAAAATCTTTACTTTCTATTACTGCTGTCAACATTTGCTTTTGGAGTCACTGTGTCTCATTCATCACTTCCATGATGGCTCTTTGAAAATGGAATATCTAAAGGCGACTATTACTGAGTCACAGCAGAGTGGTAGTTTGAGATTATGTCCTTTTGTTCGTGATCCATAACTTCAATTTCCATACAAAGTTCCTCAATGAACACTTAAATTGATCGTGAGAACCATTTATCATTAGATATTGTAAAGAATCCTAAGGGGGTGGGTGGGCGGCTGGGTAGCTCAGTGGATTGAGAGCCAAGCCTAGAGGTGGGAGGTCCTAGGTTCGAATCCGGCTTCAGCCACTTCCCAGCTGTGTGAACCTGGGCAAGTCACTTGACCCCCATTGCCTAGCCCTTACCACTCTTCTGCCTTGGAGCCAATACACAGTATATATATATATATATATATATATATATATATATATATATATATATATATATACATATATACACATATACATATACATATACATACATATACATATACATCTATATAATATACAGTATATATATAAGGGTTTAAAAAAAGAAATAACTTGACTGGCATCGATGAATAGAATTAACATTTTAAAACAATATAATTAACATCTAAAAGAAAAAAAATATTCATCCTGGGGTTGAGAAATCCCTTTAATATTAAAAATAGAAGCCAAGAAAGGAATTATTATTGGACATCCCTCTCAGGCAATGGAAATGATAGAAATCTCTCCACTACCTGTCTGGCTCTATGACCAGAGGTGGCAGTTCCAATTTTGCCCCCCAAGGAAGTTCTTTCCTATTGTCAAGCTGGTCTCTGCTGGTATCCTCCTTATGCAGTTCCACCTGTTGAGCTCTATTCAGATCGGAGCCATCCTGGGACCACAAAGAGAGCTGGGTAAGAGTAGGTGTGGATACAGCATGGACTCTTTCTTTAGTTCAGGTACCTCCCTGGGGACCTTTTGGGGAAGTCCTTCCTTCTATCCTCAGGCAGCAGCTTTGGAAATCAACCCACTGAAGAGCTTCCTCATGAAGGGTTATGGGTTGTTTTCAGCTGAGCTTTTTATGGCCACGGAGGGAAGGAAGAGAGGCTCAGCAGAATGGGTTCAATCAGCTGGGACTTGCACCGATTAGCCATTTGGCCAGCTTCTCCATTGTGCTTGTCCCAGAAGAAGAAGGCACTTGTTGATGGAGTGCCCTTTGTCAAAGGAAGCTTTGTGAAGCTCAGGCTTCTCCTGAAGTCCATGGTTCAGATCAGCAGGCGGCTTTTTGAGTGTCGTAATGAATGAAGCCTCCAGCAAGCCAAATAGCCTGGGGACCTGTGGCCATTTAGCCTTGAAGCCATGTAGTCAGGCTCCTAGCTACCAAAAACCGAAACCAACCAACCCTGGGAAAGTTGCAAACCCTTGAGTAGTTCAGTAAAAGGAAGTTGCAGCGCAGCTGAGTGGCTCAGTGGACAGAGAGCTGAGCCTCAAGACCAGAGGTCGTAGGTTCAAATCTGACCCCAGACTTTTCTTCATTTTCTAACTCTGGGCAAGTACTACAAGCCAACAAAAATCTGTACTTTCTATTACTGCTGTCAACATTTGCTTTTGGAGTCACTGTGTCTCATTCATCACTTCCATGATGGCTCTTTGAAAATGGAATATCTAAAGGCGACTATTACTGAGTCACAGCAGAGTGGTAGTTTGAGATTATGTCCTTTTGTTCGTGATCCATAACTTCAATTTCCATACAAAGTTCCTCAATGAACACTTAAATTGATCGTGAGAACCATTTATCATTAGATATTGTAAAGAATCCTAAGGGGGTGGGTGGGCGGCTGGGTAGCTCAGTGGATTGGGCGGCTGGGTAGCTCAGTGGATTGAGAGCCAAGCCTAGAGGTGGGAGGTCCTAGGTTCGAATCCGGCTTCAGCCACTTCCCAGCTGTGTGAACCTGGGCAAGTCACTTGACCCCCATTGCCTAGCCCTTATCACTCTTCTGCCTTGGAGCCAATACACAGTATATATATATATATATATATATATATATATATATATATATATATATATATATATATATACACATATATATACATATACATATACATACATATACATATACATCTATATAATATACAGTATATATATAAGGGTTTAAAAAAAGAAATAACTTGACTGGCATCGATGAATAGAATTAACATTTTAAAACAATATAATTAACATCTAAAAGAAAAAAAATATTCATCCTGGGGTTGAGAAATCCCTTTAATATTAAAAATAGAAGCCAAGAAAGGAATTATTATTGGACATCCCTCTCAGGCAATGGAAATGATAGAAATCTCTCCACTACCTGTCTGGCTCTATGACCAGAGGTGGCAGTTCCAATTTTGCTCACCAAGGAAGTTCTTTCCTATTGTCAAGCTGGTCTCTGCTGGTATCCTCCTTATGCAGTTCCACCTGTTGAGCTCTATTCAGATCGGAGCCATCCTGGGACCACAAAGAGAGCTGGGTAAGAGTAGGTGTGGATACAGCATGGACTCTTTCTTTAGTTCAGGTACCTCCCTGGGGACCTTTTGGGGAAGTCCTTCCTTCTAACCTCAGGCAGCAGCTTTGGAAATCAACCCACTGAAGAGCTTCCTCATGAAGGGTTATGGGTTGTTTTCAGCTGAGCTTTTTATGGCCACGGAGGGAAGGAAGAGAGGCTCAGCAGAATGGGTTCAATCAGCTGGGACTTGCACCGATTAGCCATTTGGCCAGCTTCTCCATTGTGCTTGTCCCAGAAGAAGAAGGCACTTGTTGATGGAGTGCCCTTTGTCAAAGGAAGCTTTGTGAAGCTCAGGCTTCTCCTGAAGTCCATGGTTCAGATCAGCAGGCGGCTTTTTGAGTGTCGTAATGAATGAAGCCTCCAGCAAGCCAAATAGCCTGGGGACCTGTGGCCATTTAGCCTTGAAGCCATGTAGTCAGGCTCCTAGCTACCAAAAACCGAAACCAACCAACCCTGGGAAAGTTGCAAACCCTTGAGTAGTTCAGTAAAAGGAAGTTGCAGCGCAGCTGAGTGGCTCAGTGGACAGAGAGCTGGGCCTCAAGGCCAGAGGTCGTAGGTTCAAATCTGACCCCAGACTTTTCTTCATTTTCTAACTCTGGGCAAGTACTACAAGCCAACAAAAATCTGTACTTTCTATTACTGCTGTCAACATTTGCTTTTGGAGTCACTGTGTCTCATTCATCACTTCCATGATGGCTCTTTGAAAATGGAATATCTAAAGGCGACTATTACTGAGTCACAGCAGAGTGGTAGTTTGAGATTATGTCCTTTTGTTCGTGATCCATAACTTCAATTTCCATACAAAGTTCCTCAATGAACACTTAAATTGATCGTGAGAACCATTTATCATTAGATATTGTAAAGAATCCTAAGGGGGTGGGTGGGCGGCTGGGTAGCTCAGTGGATTGGGCGGCTGGGTAGCTCAGTGGATTGAGAGCCAAGCCTAGAGGTGGGAGGTCCTAGGTTCGAATCCGGCTTCAGCCACTTCCCAGCTGTGTGAACCTGGGCAAGTCACTTGACCCCCATTGCCTAGCCCTTACCACTCTTCTGCCTTGGAGCCAATACACAGTATATATATATATATATACATATATACACATATATATATACATATACATACATATACATATACATCTATATAATATACAGTATATATATAAGGGTTTTAAAAAAGAAATAACTTGACTGGCATCGATGAATAGAATTAACATTTTAAAACAATATAATTAACATCTAAAAGAAAAAACATATTCATCCTGGGGTTGAGAAATCCCTTTAATATTAAAAATAGAAGCCAAGAAAGGAATTATTATTGGACATCCCTCTCAGGCAATGGAAATGATAGAAATCTCTCCACTACCTGTCTGGCTCTATGACCAGAGGTGGCAGTTCCAATTTTGCCCCCCAAGGAAGTTCTTTCCTATTGTCAAGCTGGTCTCTGCTGGTATCCTCCTTATGCAGTTCCACCTGTTGAGCTCTATTCAGATCGGAGCCATCCTGGGACCACAAAGAGAGCTGGGTAAGAGTAGGTGTGGATACAGCATGGACTCTTTCTTTAGTTCAGGTACCTCCCTGGGGACCTTTTGGGGAAGTCCTTCCTTCTATCCTCAGGCAGCAGCTTTGGAAATCAACCCACTGAAGAGCTTCCTCATGAAGGGTTATGGGTTGTTTTCAGCTGAGCTTTTTATGGCCACGGAGGGAAGGAAGAGAGGCTCAGCAGAATGGGTTCAATCAGCTGGGACTTGCACCGATTAGCCATTTGGCCAGCTTCTCCATTGTGCTTGTCCCAGAAGAAAAAGGCACTTGTTGATGGAGTGCCCTTTGTCAAAGGAAGCTTTGTGAAGCTCAGGCTTCTCCTGAAGTCCATGGTTCAGATCAGCAGGCGGCTTTTTGAGTGTCGTAATGAATGAAGCCTCCAGCAAGCCAAATAGCCTGGGGACCTGTGGCCATTTAGCCTTGAAGCCATGTAGTCAGGCTCCTAGCTACCAAAAACCGAAACCAACCAACCCTGGGAAAGTTGCAAACCCTTGAGTAGTTCAGTAAAAGGAAGTTGCAGCGCAGCTGAGTGGCTCAGTGGACAGAGAGCTGAGCCTCAAGACCAGAGGTCGTAGGTTCAAATCTGACCCCAGACTTTTCTTCATTTTCTAACTCTGGGCAAGTACTACAAGCCAACAAAAATCTGTACTTTCTATTACTGCTGTCAACATTTGCTTTTGGAGTCACTGTGTCTCATTCATCACTTCCATGATGGCTCTTTGAAAATGGAATATCTAAAGGCGACTATTACTGAGTCACAGCAGAGTGGTAGTTTGAGATTATGTCCTTTTGTTCGTGATCCATAACTTCAATTTCCATACAAAGTTCCTCAATGAACACTTAAATTGATCGTGAGAACCATTTATCATTAGATATTGTAAAGAATCCTAAGGGGGTGGGTGGGCGGCTGGGTAGCTCAGTGGATTGGGCGGCTGGGTAGCTCAGTGGATTGAGAGCCAAGCCTAGAGGTGGGAGGTCCTAGGTTCGAATCCGGCTTCAGCCACTTCCCAGCTGTGTGAACCTGGGCAAGTCACTTGACCCCCATTGCCTAGCCCTTACCACTCTTCTGCCTTGGAGCCAATACACAGTATATATATATATATATACATATATACACATATATATATACATATACATACATATACATATACATCTATATAATATACAGTATATATATAAGGGTTTTAAAAAAGAAATAACTTGACTGGCATCGATGAATAGAATTAACATTTTAAAACAATATAATTAACATCTAAAAGAAAAAACATATTCATCCTGGGGTTGAGAAATCCCTTTAATATTAAAAATAGAAGCCAAGAAAGGAATTATTATTGGACATCCCTCTCAGGCAATGGAAATGATAGAAATCTCTCCACTACCTGTCTGGCTCTATGACCAGAGGTGGCAGTTCCAATTTTGCCCCCCAAGGAAGTTCTTTCCTATTGTCAAGCTGGTCTCTGCTGGTATCCTCCTTATGCAGTTCCACCTGTTGAGCTCTATTCAGATCGGAGCCATCCTGGGACCACAAAGAGAGCTGGGTAAGAGTAGGTGTGGATACAGCATGGACTCTTTCTTTAGTTCAGGTACCTCCCTGGGGACCTTTTGGGGAAGTCCTTCCTTCTATCCTCAGGCAGCAGCTTTGGAAATCAACCCACTGAAGAGCTTCCTCATGAAGGGTTATGGGTTGTTTTCAGCTGAGCTTTTTATGGCCACGGAGGGAAGGAAGAGAGGCTCAGCAGAATGGGTTCAATCAGCTGGGACTTGCACCGATTAGCCATTTGGCCAGCTTCTCCATTGTGCTTGTCCCAGAAGAAAAAGGCACTTGTTGATGGAGTGCCCTTTGTCAAAGGAAGCTTTGTGAAGCTCAGGCTTCTCCTGAAGTCCATGGTTCAGATCAGCAGGCGGCTTTTTGAGTGTCGTAATGAATGAAGCCTCCAGCAAGCCAAATAGCCTGGGGACCTGTGGCCATTTAGCCTTGAAGCCATGTAGTCAGGCTCCTAGCTACCAAAAACCGAAACCAACCAACCCTGGGAAAGTTGCAAACCCTTGAGTAGTTCAGTAAAAGGAAGTTGCAGCGCAGCTGAGTGGCTCAGTGGACAGAGAGCTGAGCCTCAAGACCAGAGGTCGTAGGTTCAAATCTGACCCCAGACTTTTCTTCATTTTCTAACTCTGGGCAAGTACTACAAGCCAACAAAAATCTGTACTTTCTATTACTGCTGTCAACATTTGCTTTTGGAGTCACTGTGTCTCATTCATCACTTCCATGATGGCTCTTTGAAAATGGAATATCTAAAGGCGACTATTACTGAGTCACAGCAGAGTGGTAGTTTGAGATTATGTCCTTTTGTTCGTGATCCATAACTTCAATTTCCATACAAAGTTCCTCAATGAACACTTAAATTGATCGTGAGAACCATTTATCATTAGATATTGTAAAGAATCCTAAGGGGGTGGGTGGGCGGCTGGGTAGCTCAGTGGATTGGGCGGCTGGGTAGCTCAGTGGATTGAGAGCCAAGCCTAGAGGTGGGAGGTCCTAGGTTCGAATCCGGTTTCAGCCACTTCCCAGCTGTGTGAACCTGGGCAAGTCACTTGACCCCCATTGCCTAGCCCTTACCACTCTTCTGCCTTGGAGCCAATACACAGTATATATATATATATATATACATATATATATATATATATATATATATACATATATATACATATACATATACATACATATACATATACATCTATATAATATACAGTATATATATAAGGGTTTAAAAAAAGAAATAACTTGACTGGCATCGATGAATAGAATTAACATTTTAAAACAATATAATTAACATCTAAAAGAAAAAAAATATTCATCCTGGGGTTGAGAAATCCCTTTAATATTAAAAATAGAAGCCAAGAAAGGAATTATTATTGGACATCCCTCTCAGGCAATGGAAATGATAGAAATCTCTCCACTACCTGTCTGGCTCTATGACCAGAGGTGGCAGTTCCAATTTTGCTCCCCAAGGAAGTTCTTTCCTATTGTCAAGCTGGTCTCTGCTGGTATCCTCCTTATGCAGTTCCACCTGTTGAGCTCTATTCAGATCGGAGCCATCCTGGGACCACAAAGAGAGCTGGGTAAGAGTAGGTGTGGATACAGCATGGACTCTTTCTTTAGTTCAGGTACCTCCCTGGGGACCTTTTGGGGAAGTCCTTCCTTCTATCCTCAGGCAGCAGCTTTGGAAATCAACCCACTGAAGAGCTTCCTCATGAAGGGTTATGGGTTGTTTTCAGCTGAGCTTTTTATGGCCACGGAGGGAAGGAAGAGAGGCTCAGCAGAATGGGTTCAATCAGCTGGGACTTGCACCGATTAGCCATTTGGCCAGCTTCTCCATTGTGCTTGTCCCAGAAGAAGAAGGCACTTGTTGATGGAGTGCCCTTTGTCAAAGGAAGCTTTGTGAAGCTCAGGCTTCTCCTGAAGTCCATGGTTCAGATCAGCAGGCGGCTTTTTGTGTGTCGTAATGAATGAAGCCTCCAGCAAGCCAAATAGCCTGGGGACCTGTGGCCATTTAGCCTTGAAGCCATGTAGTCAGGCTCCTAGCTACCAAAAACCGAAACCAACCAACCCTGGGAAAGTTGCAAACCCTTGAGTAGTTCAGTAAAAGGAAGTTGCAGCGCAGCTGAGTGGCTCAGTGGACAGAGAGCTGGGCCTCAAGACCAGAGGTCGTAGGTTCAAATCTGACCCCAGACTTTTCTTCATTTTCTAACTCTGGGCAAGTACTACAAGCCAACAAAAATCTGTACTTTCTATTACTGCTGTCAACATTTGCTTTTGGAGTCACTGTGTCTCATTCATCACTTCCATGATGGCTCTTTGAAAATGGAATATCTAAAGGCGACTATTACTGAGTCACAGCAGAGTGGTAGTTTGAGATTATGTCCTTTTGTTCGTGATCCATAACTTCAATTTCCATACAAAGTTCCTCAATGAACACTTAAATTGATCGTGAGAACCATTTATCATTAGATATTGTAAAGAATCCTAAGGGGGTGGGTGGGCGGCTGGGTAGCTCAGTGGATTGGGCGGCTGGGTAGCTCAGTGGATTGAGAGCCAAGCCTAGAGGTGGGAGGTCCTAGGTTCGAATCCGGCTTCAGCCACTTCCGAGCTGTGTGAACCTGGGCAAGTCACTTGACCCCCATTGCCTAGCCCTTACCACTCTTCTGCCTTGGAGCCAATACACAGTATATATATATATATATACATATATACACATATATATATACATATACATACATATACATATACATCTATATAATATACAGTATATATATAAGGGTTTTAAAAAAGAAATAACTTGACTGGCATCGATGAATAGAATTAACATTTTAAAACAATATAATTAACATCTAAAAGAAAAAACATATTCATCCTGGGGTTGAGAAATCCCTTTAATATTAAAAATAGAAGCCAAGAAAGGAATTATTATTGGACATCCCTCTCAGGCAATGGAAATGATAGAAATCTCTCCACTACCTGTCTGGCTCTATGACCAGAGGTGGCAGTTCCAATTTTGCTCCCCAAGGAAGTTCTTTCCTATTGTCAAGCTGGTCTCTGCTGGTATCCTCCTTATGCAGTTCCACCTGTTGAGCTCTATTCAGATCGGAGCCATCCTGGGACCACAAAGAGAGCTGGGTAAGAGTAGGTGTGGATACAGCATGGACTCTTTCTTTAGTTCAGGTACCTCCCTGGGGACCTTTTGGGGAAGTCCTTCCTTCTATCCTCAGGCAGCAGCTTTGGAAATCAACCCACTGAAGAGCTTCCTCATGAAGGGTTATGGGTTGTTTTCAGCTGAGCTTTTTATGGCCACGGAGGGAAGGAAGAGAGGCTCAGCAGAATGGGTTCAATCAGCTGGGACTTGCACCGATTAGCCATTTGGCCAGCTTCTCCATTGTGCTTGTCCCAGAAGAAGAAGGCACTTGTTGATGGAGTGCCCTTTGTCAAAGGAAGCTTTGTGAAGCTCAGGCTTCTCCTGAAGTCCATGGTTCAGATCAGCAGGCGGCTTTTTGAGTGTCGTAATGAATGAAGCCTCCAGCAAGCCAAATAGCCTGGGGACCTGTGGCCATTTAGCCTTGAAGCCATGTAGTCAGGCTCCTAGCTACCAAAAACCGAAACCAACCAACCCTGGGAAAGTTGCAAACCCTTGAGTAGTTCAGTAAAAGGAAGTTGCAGCGCAGCTGAGTGGCTCAGTGGACAGAGAGCTGGGCCTCAAGACCAGAGGTCGTAGGTTCAAATCTGACCCCAGACTTTTCTTCATTTTCTAACTCTGGGCAAGTACTACAAGCCAACAAAAATCTGTACTTTCTATTACTGCTGTCAACATTTGCTTTTGGAGTCACTGTGTCTCATTCATCACTTCCATGATGGCTCTTTGAAAATGGAATATCTAAAGGCGACTATTACTGAGTCACAGCAGAGTGGTAGTTTGAGATTATGTCCTTTTGTTCGTGATCCATAACTCCAATTTCCATACAAAGTTCCTCAATGAACACTTAAATTGATCGTGAGAACCATTTATCATTAGATATTGTAAAGAATCCTAAGGGGGTGGGTGGGCGGCTGGGTAGCTCAGTGGATTGGGCGGCTGGGTAGCTCAGTGGATTGAGAGCCAAGCCTAGAGGTGGGAGGTCCTAGGTTCGAATCCGGCTTCAGCCACTTCCCAGCTGTGTGAACCTGGGCAAGTCACTTGACCCCCATTGCCTAGCCCTTACCACTCTTCTGCATTGGAGCCAATACACAGTATATATATATATATATATATATACATATATACACATATATATATACATATACATACATATACATATACCTCTATATAATATACAGTATATATATAAGGGTTTAAAAAAAGAAATAACTTGACTGGCATCGATGAATAGAATTAACATTTTAAAACAATATAATTAACATCTAAAAGAAAAAACATATTCATCCTGGGGTTGAGAAATCCCTTTAATATTAAAAATAGAAGCCAAGAAAGGAATTATTATTGGACATCCCTCTCAGGCAATGGAAATGATAGAAATCTCTCCACTACCTGTCTGGCTCTATGACCAGAGGTGGCAGTTCCAATTTTGCTCCCCAAGGAAGTTCTTTCCTATTGTCAAGCTGGTCTCTGCTGGTATCCTCCTTATGCAGTTCCACCTGTTGAGCTCTATTCAGATCGGAGCCATCCTGGGACCACAAAGAGAGCTGGGTAAGAGTAGGTGTGGATACAGCATGGACTCTTTCTTTAGTTCAGGTACCTCCCTGGGGACCTTTTGGGGAAGTCCTTCCTTCTATCCTCAGGCAGCAGCTTTGGAAATCAACCCACTGAAGAGCTTCCTCATGAAGGGTTATGGGTTGTTTTCAGCTGAGCTTTTTATGGCCACGGAGGGAAGGAAGAGAGGCTCAGCAGAATGGGTTCAATCAGCTGGGACTTGCACCGATTAGCCATTTGGCCAGCTTCTCCATTGTGCTTGTCCCAGAAGAAGAAGGCACTTGTTGATGGAGTGCCCTTTGTCAAAGGAAGCTTTGTGAAGCTCAGGCTTCTCCTGAAGTCCATGGTTCAGATCAGCAGGCGGCTTTTTGAGTGTCGTAATGAATGAAGCCTCCAGCAAGCCAAATAGCCTGGGGACCTGTGGCCATTTAGCCTTGAAGCCATGTAGTCAGGCTCCTAGCTACCAAAAACCGAAACCAACCAACCCTGGGAAAGTTGCAAACCCTTGAGTAGTTCAGTAAAAGGAAGTTGCAGCGCAGCTGAGTGGCTCAGTGGACAGAGAGCTGGGCCTCAAGACCAGAGGTCGTAGGTTCAAATCTGACCCCAGACTTTTCTTCATTTTCTAACTCTGGGCAAGTACTACAAGCCAACAAAAATCTGTACTTTCTATTACTGCTGTCAACATTTGCTTTTGGAGTCACTGTGTCTCATTCATCACTTCCATGATGGCTCTTTGAAAATGGAATATCTAAAGGCGACTATTACTGAGTCACAGCAGAGTGGTAGTTTGAGATTATGTCCTTTTGTTCGTGATCCATAACTTCAATTTCCATACAAAGTTCCTCAATGAACACTTAAATTGATCGTGAGAACCATTTATCATTAGATATTGTAAAGAATCCTAAGGGGGTGGGTGGGCGGCTGGGTAGCTCAGTGGATTGGGCGGCTGGGTAGCTCAGTGGATTGAGAGCCAAGCCTAGAGGTGGGAGGTCCTAGGTTCGAATCCGGCTTCAGCCACTTCCCAGCTGTGTGAACCTGGGCAAGTCACTTGACCCCCATTGCCTAGCCCTTACCACTCTTCTGCCTTGGAGCCAATACACAGTATATATATATATATATATATACATATATACACATATATATATATACATATACATACATATACATATACATCTATATAATATACAGTATATATATAAGGGTTTAAAAAAAGAAATAACTTGACTGGCATCGATGAATAGAATTAACATTTTAAAACAATATAATTAACATCTAAAAGAAAAAAAATATTCATCCTGGGGTTGAGAAATCCCTTTAATATTAAAAATAGAAGCCAAGAAAGGAATTATTATTGGACATCCCTCTCAGGCAATGGAAATGATAGAAATCTCTCCACTACCTGTCTGGCTCTATGATCAGAGGTGGCAGTTCCAATTTTGCTCCCCAAGGAAGTTCTTTCCTATTGTCAAGCTGGTCTCTGCTGGTATCCTCCTTATGCAGTTCCACCTGTTGAGCTCTATTCAGATCGGAGCCATCCTGGGACCACAAAGAGAGCTGGGTAAGAGTAGGTGTGGATACAGCATGGACTCTTTCTTTAGTTCAGGTACCTCCCTGGGGACCTTTTGGGGAAGTCCTTCCTTCTATCCTCAGGCAGCAGCTTTGGAAATCAACCCACTGAAGAGCTTCCTCATGAAGGGTTATGGGTTGTTTTCAGCTGAGCTTTTTATGGCCACGGAGGGAAGGAAGAGAGGCTCAGCAGAATGGGTTCAATCAGCTGGGACTTGCACCGATTAGCCATTTGGCCAGCTTCTCCATTGTGCTTGTCCCAGAAGAAGAAGGCACTTGTTGATGGAGTGCCCTTTGTCAAAGGAAGCTTTGTGAAGCTCAGGCTTCTCCTGAAGTCCATGGTTCAGATCAGCAGGCGGCTTTTTGTGTGTCGTAATGAATGAAGCCTCCAGCAAGCCAAATAGCCTGGGGACCTGTGGCCATTTAGCCTTGAAGCCATGTAGTCAGGCTCCTAGCTACCAAAAACCGAAACCAACCAACCCTGGGAAAGTTGCAAACCCTTGAGTAGTTCAGTAAAAGGAAGTTGCAGCGCAGCTGAGTGGCTCAGTGGACAGAGAGCTGGGCCTCAAGACCAGAGGTCGTAGGTTCAAATCTGACCCCAGACTTTTCTTCATTTTCTAACTCTGGGCAAGTACTACAAGCCAACAAAAATCTGTACTTTCTATTACTGCTGTCAACATTTGCTTTTGGAGTCACTGTGTCTCATTCATCACTTCCATGATGGCTCTTTGAAAATGGAATATCTAAAGGCGACTATTACTGAGTCACAGCAGAGTGGTAGTTTGAGATTATGTCCTTTTGTTCGTGATCCATAACTTCAATTTCCATACAAAGTTCCTCAATGAACACTTAAATTGATCGTGAGAACCATTTATCATTAGATATTGTAAAGAATCCTAAGGGGGTGGGTGGGCGGCTGGGTAGCTCAGTGGATTGGGCGGCTGGGTAGCTCAGTGGATTGAGAGCCAAGCCTAGAGGTGGGAGGTCCTAGGTTCGAATCCGGCTTCAGCCACTTCCCAGCTGTGTGAACCTGGGCAAGTCACTTGACCCCCATTGCCTAGCCCTTACCACTCTTCTGCCTTGGAGCCAATACACAGTATATATATATATATATATATATACATATATACACATATATATATACATATACATACATATACATATACATCTATATAATATACAGTATATATATAAGGGTTTAAAAAAAGAAATAACTTGACTGGCATCGATGAATAGAATTAACATTTTAAAACAATATAATTAACATCTAAAAGAAAAAACATATTCATCCTGGGGTTGAGAAATCCCTTTAATATTAAAAATAGAAGCCAAGAAAGGAATTATTATTGGACATCCCTCTCAGGCAATGGAAATGATAGAAATCTCTCCACTACCTGTCTGGCTCTATGACCAGAGGTGGCAGTTCCAATTTTGCTCCCCAAGGAAGTTCTTTCCTATTGTCAAGCTGGTCTCTGCTGGTATCCTCCTTATGCAGTTCCACCTGTTGAGCTCTATTCAGATCGGAGCCATCCTGGGACCACAAAGAGAGCTGGGTAAGAGTAGGTGTGGATACAGCATGGACTCTTTCTTTAGTTCAGGTACCTCCCTGGGGACCTTTTGGGGAAGTCCTTCCTTCTATCCTCAGGCAGCAGCTTTGGAAATCAACCCACTGAAGAGCTTCCTCATGAAGGGTTATGGGTTGTTTTCAGCTGAGCTTTTTATGGCCACGGAGGGAAGGAAGAGAGGCTCAGCAGAATGGGTTCAATCAGCTGGGACTTGCACCGATTAGCCATTTGGCCAGCTTCTCCATTGTGCTTGTCCCAGAAGAAGAAGGCACTTGTTGATGGAGTGCCCTTTGTCAAAGGAAGCTTTGTGAAGCTCAGGCTTCTCCTGAAGTCCATGGTTCAGATCAGCAGGCGGCTTTTTGAGTGTCGTAATGAATGAAGCCTCCAGCAAGCCAAATAGCCTGGGGACCTGTGGCCATTTAGCCTTGAAGCCATGTAGTCAGGCTCCTAGCTACCAAAAACCGAAACCAACCAACCCTGGGAAAGTTGCAAACCCTTGAGTAGTTCAGTAAAAGGAAGTTGCAGCGCAGCTGAGTGGCTCAGTGGACAGAGAGCTGGGCCTCAAGACCAGAGGTCGTAGGTTCAAATCTGACCCCAGACTTTTCTTCATTTTCTAACTCTGGGCAAGTACTACAAGCCAACAAAAATCTGTACTTTCTATTACTGCTGTCAACATTTGCTTTTGGAGTCACTGTGTCTCATTCATCACTTCCATGATGGCTCTTTGAAAATGGAATATCTAAAGGCGACTATTACTGAGTCACAGCAGAGTGGTAGTTTGAGATTATGTCCTTTTGTTCGTGATCCATAACTTCAATTTCCATACAAAGTTCCTCAATGAACACTTAAATTGATCGTGAGAACCATTTATCATTAGATATTGTAAAGAATCCTAAGGGGGTGGGTGGGCGGCTGGGTAGCTCAGTGGATTGAGAGCCAAGCCTAGAGGTGGGAGGTCCTAGGTTCGAATCCGGCTTCAGCCACTTCCCAGCTGTGTGAACCTGGGCAAGTCACTTGACCCCCATTGCCTAGCCCTTACCACTCTTCTGCCTTGGAGCCAATACACAGTATATATATATATATATATATATATATATATATATATATATATATATATATATATATATATATATACATATATACACATATACATATACATATACATACATATACATATACATCTATATAATATACAGTATATATATAAGGGTTTAAAAAAAGAAATAACTTGACTGGCATCGATGAATAGAATTAACATTTTAAAACAATATAATTAACATCTAAAAGAAAAAACATATTCATCCTGGGGTTGAGAAATCCCTTAATATTAAAAATAGAAGCCAAGAAAGGAATTATTATTGGACATCCCTCTCAGGCAATGGAAATGATAGAAATCTCTCCACTACCTGTCTGGCTCTATGACCAGAGGTGGCAGTTCCAATTTTGCTCCCAAGGAAGTTCTTTCCTATTGTCAAGCTGGTCTCTGCTGGTATCCTCCTTATGCAGTTCCACCTGTTGAGCTCTATTCAGATCGGAGCCATCCTGGGACCACAAAGAGAGCTGGGTAAGAGTAGGTGTGGATACAGCATGGACTCTTTCTTTAGTTCAGGTACCTCCCTGGGGACCTTTTGGGGAAGTCCTTCCTTCTATCCTCAGGCAGCAGCTTTGGAAATCAACCCACTGAAGAGCTTCCTCATGAAGGGTTATGGGTTGTTTTCAGCTGAGCTTTTTATGGCCACGGAGGGAAGGAAGAGAGGCTCAGCAGAATGGGTTCAATCAGCTGGGACTTGCACCGATTAGCCATTTGGCCAGCTTCTCCATTGTGCTTGTCCCAGAAGAAGAAGGCACTTGTTGATGGAGAGTGCCCTTTGTCAAAGGAAGCTTTGTGAAGCTCAGGCTTCTCCTGAAGTCCATGGTTCAGATCAGCAGGCGGCTTTTTGAGTGTCGTAATGAATGAAGCCTCCAGCAAGCCAAATAGCCTGGGGACCTGTGGCCATTTAGCCTTGAAGCCATGTAGTCAGGCTCCTAGCTACCAAAAACCGAAACCAACCAACCCTGGGAAAGTTGCAAACCCTTGAGTAGTTCAGTAAAAGGAAGTTGCAGCGCAGCTGAGTGGCTCAGTGGACAGAGAGCTGGGCCTCAAGACCAGAGGTCGTAGGTTCAAATCTGACCCCAGACTTTTCTTCATTTTCTAACTCTGGGCAAGTACTACAAGCCAACAAAAATCTGTACTTTCTATTACTGCTGTCAACATTTGCTTTTGGAGTCACTGTGTCTCATTCATCACTTCCATGATGGCTCTTTGAAAATGGAATATCTAAAGGCGACTATTACTGAGTCACAGCAGAGTGGTAGTTTGAGATTATGTCCTTTTGTTCGTGATCATAACTTCAATTTCCATACAAAGTTCCTCAATGAACACTTAAATTGATCGTGAGAACCATTTATCATTAGATATGTAAAGAATCCTAAGGGGGTGGGTGGGCGGCTGGGTAGCTCAGTGGATTGGGCGGCTGGGTAGCTCAGTGGATTGAGAGCCAAGCCTAGAGGTGGGAGGTCCTAGGTTCGAATCCGGCTTCAGCCACTTCCCAGCTGTGTGAACCTGGGCAAGTCACTTGACCCCCATTGCCTAGCCCTTACCACTCTTCTGCCTTGGAGCCAATACACAGTATATATATATATATATATATATATATATATATATATATATATATACATATATACACATATACATATACATATACATACATATACATATACATCTATATAATATACAGTATATATATAAGGGTTTAAAAAAAGAAATAACTTGACTGGCATCGATGAATAGAATTAACATTTTAAAACAATATAATTAACATCTAAAAGAAAAAACATATTCATCCTGGGGTTGAGAAATCCCTTTAATATTAAAAATAGAAGCCAAGAAAGGAATTATTATTGGACATCCCTCTCAGGCAATGGAAATGATAGAAATCTCTCCACTACCTGTCTGGCTCTATGACCAGAGGTGGCAGTTCCAATTTTGCTCCCCAAGGAAGTTCTTTCCTATTGTCAAGCTGGTCTCTGCTGGTATCCTCCTTATGCAGTTCCACCTGTTGAGCTCTATTCAGATCGGAGCCATCCTGGGACCACAAAGAGAGCTGGGTAAGAGTAGGTGTGGATACAGCATGGACTCTTTCTTTAGTTCAGGTACCTCCCTGGGGACCTTTTGGGGAAGTCCTTCCTTCTAACCTCAGGCAGCAGCTTTGGAAATCAACCCACTGAAGAGCCTCCTCATGAAGGGTTATGGGTTGTTTTCAGCTGAGCTTTTATGGCCACGGAGGGAAGGAAGAGAGGCTCAGCAGAATGGGTTCAATCAGCTGGAACTTGCACCGATTAGCCATTTGGCCAGCTTCTCCATTGTGCTTGTCCCAGAAGAGAAGGCACTTGTTGATGGAGTGCCCTTTGTCAAAGGAAGCTTTGTGAAGCTCAGGCTTCTCCTGAAGTCCATGGTTCAGATCAGCAGGCGGCTTTTTGAGTGTCGTAATGAATGAAGCCTCCAGCAAGCCAAATAGCCTGGGGACCTGTGGCCATTTAGCCTTGAAGCCATGTAGTCAGGCTCCTAGCTACCAAAAACCGAAACCAACCAACCCTGGGAAAGTTGCAAACCCTTGAGTAGTTCAGTAAAAGGAAGTTGCAGCGCAGCTGAGTGGCTCAGTGGACAGAGAGCTGGGCCTCAAGACCAGAGGTCGTAGGTTCAAATCTGACCCCAGACTTTTCTTCATTTTCTAACTCTGGGCAAGTACTACAAGCCAACAAAAATCTGTACTTTCTATTACTGCTGTCAACATTTGCTTTTGGAGTCACTGTGTCTCATTCATCACTTCCATGATGGCTCTTTGAAAATGGAATATCTAAAGGCGACTATTACTGAGTCACAGCAGAGTGGTAGTTTGAGATTATGTCCTTTGTTCGTGATCCATAACTTCAATTTCCATACAAAGTTCCTCAATGAACACTTAAATTGATCGTGAGAACCATTTATCATTAGATATTGTAAAGAATCCTAAGGGGGTGGGTGGGCGGCTGGGTAGCTCAGTGGATTGGCGGCTGGGTAGCTCAGTGGATTGAGAGCCAAGCCTAGAGGTGGGAGGTCCTAGGTTCGAATCCGGCTTCAGCACTTCCAGCTGTGTGAACCTGGGCAAGTCACTTGACCCCCATTGCCTAGCCCTTACCACTCTTCTGCTTTGGAGCCAATACACAGTATATATATATATATATATACATATATACACATATATATATACATATACATACATATACATATACATCTATATAATATACAGTATATATATAAGGGTTTTAAAAAAGAAATAACTTGACTGGCATCGATGAATAGAATTAACATTTTAAAACAATATAATTAACATCTAAAAGAAAAAACATATTCATCCTGGGGTTGAGAAATCCCTTTAATATTAAAAATAGAAGCCAAGAAAGGAATTATTATTGGACAATCCCTCTCAGGCAATGGAAATGATAGAAATCTCTCCACTACCTGTCTGGCTCTATGACCAGAGGTGGCAGTTCCAATTTTGCTCCCCAAGGAAGTTCTTTCCTATTGTCAAGCTGGTCTCTGCTGGTATCCTCCTTATGCAGTTCCACCTGTTGAGCTCTATTCAGATCGGAGCCATCCTGGGACCACAAGAGAGCTGGGTAAGAGTAGGTGTGGATACAGCATGGACTCTTTCTTTAGTTCAGGTACCTCCTGGGGACCTTTTGGGGAAGTCCTTCCTTCTATCCTCAGGCAGCAGCTTTGGAAATCAACCCACTGAAGAGCTTCCTCATGAAGGGTTATGGGTTGTTTTCAGCTGAGCTTTTTATGGCCACGGAGGGAAGGAAGAGAGGCTCAGCAGAATGGGTTCAATCAGCTGGAACTTGCACCGATTAGCCATTTGGCCAGCTTCTCCATTGTGCTTGTCCCCAGAAGAAGAAGGCACTTGTTGATGGAGTTCCCTTTGTCAAAGGAAGCTCTGTGAAGCTCAGGCTTCTTCTGAAGTCCATGGTTCAGATCAGCAGGCGGCTTTTTGAGTGTCGTAATGAATGAAGCCTCCAGCAAGCCAAATAGCCTGGGGACCTGTGGCCATTTAGCCTTGAAGCCATGTAGTCAGGCTCCTAGCTACCAAAAACCGAAACCAACCAACCCTGGGAAAGTTGCAAACCCTTGAGTAGTTCAGTAAAAGGAAGTTGCAGCGCAGCTGAGTGGCTCAGTGGACAGAGAGCTGGGCCTCAAGACCAGAGGTCGTAGGTTCAAATCTGACCCCAGACTTTTCTTCATTTTCTAACTCTGGGCAAGTACTACAAGCCAACAAAAATCTGTACTTTCTATTACTGCTGTCAACATTTGCTTTTGGAGTCACTGTGTCTCATTCATCACTTCCATGATGGCTCTTTGAAAATGTAATATCTAACGGCGACTATTACTGAGTCACAGCAGAGTGGTAGTTTTGAGATTATGTCCTTTTGTTCGTGATCCATAACTTCAATTTCCATACAAAGTTCCTCAATGAACACTTAAATTGATCGTGAGAACCATTTATCATTAGATAATGTAAAGAATCCTAAGGGGGTGAGTGGGCGGCTGGTAGCTCAGTGGATTGGGCGGCTGGGTAGCTCAGTGGATTGGGCGGCTGGGTAGCTCAGTGGATTGAGAGCCAAGCCTAGAGGTGGGAGGTCCTAGGTTCGAATCCGGCTTCAGCACTTCCCAGCTGTGTGAACCTGGGCAAGTCACTTGACCCCCATTGCCTAGCCCTTACCACTCTTCTGCCTTGGAGCAATACACAGTATATATATATATATATATATATATATACATATATACACATATACATATACATATACATACATATACATATACATCTATATAATATACAGTATATATATAAGGGTTTAAAAAAGAAATAACTTGACTGGCATCGATGAATAGAATTAACATTTTAAAACAATATAATTAACATCTAAAAGAAAAAAATATTCATCCTGGGGTTGAGAAATCCCTTTAATATTAAAAATAGAAGCCAAGAAAGGAATTATTATTGGACATCCCTCTCAGGCAATGGAAATGATAGAAATCTCTCACTACCTGTCTGGCTCTATGACCAGAGGTGGCAGTTCCAATTTTGCTCCCCAAGGAAGTTCTTTCCTATTGTCAAGCTGGTCTCTGCTGGTATCCTCCTTATGCAGTTCCACCTGTTGAGCTCTATTCAGATCGGAGCCATCCTGGGACCACAAAGAGAGCTGGGTAAGAGTAGGTGTGGATACAGCATGGACTCTTTTTTTAGTTCAGGTACCTCCCTGGGGACCTTTTGGGGAAGTCCTTCCTTCTATCCTCAGGCAGCAGCTTTGGAAATCAACCCACTGAAGAGCTTCCTCATGAAGGGTTATGGGTTGTTTTCAGCTGAGCTTTTTATGGCCACGGAGGGAAGGAAGAGAGGCTCAGCAGAATGGGTTCAATCAGCTGGGACTTGCACCGATTAGCCATTTGGCCAGCTTCTCCATTGTGCTTGTCCCAGAAGAAGAAGGCACTTGTTGATGGAGTGCCCTTTGTCAAAGGAAGCTTTGTGATGCTCAGGCTTCTCCTGAAGTCCATGGTTCAGATCAGCAGGCGGCTTTTTGAGTGTCGTAATGAATGAAGCCTCCAGCAAGCCAAATAGCCTGGGGACCTGTGGCCATTTAGCCTTGAAGCCATGTAGTCAGGCTCCTAGCTACCAAAAACCGAAACCAACCAACCCTGGAAAGTTGCAAACCCTTGAGTAGTTCAGTAAAAGGAAGTTGCAGCGCAGCTGAGTGGCTCAGTGGACAGAGTGCTGGGCCTCAAGACCAGAGGTCGTAGGTTCAAATCTGACCCCAGACTTTTCTTCATTTTCTAACTCTGGGCAAGTACTACAAGCCAACAAAAATCTGTACTTTCTATTACTGCTGTCAACATTTGCTTTTGGAGTCACTGTGTCTCATTCATCACTTCCATGATGGCTCTTTGAAAATGGAATATCTAAAGGCGACTATTACTGAGTCACAGCAGAGTGGTAGTTTGAGATTATGTCCTTTTGTTCGTGATCCATAACTTCAATTTCCATACAAAGTTCCTCAATGAACACTTAAATTGATCGTGAGAACCATTTATCATTAGATATTGTAAAGAATCCTAAGGGGGTGGGTGGGCGGCTGGGTAGCTCAGTGGATTGGGCGGCTGGGTAGCTCAGTGGATTGAGAGCCAAGCCTAGAGGTGGGAGGTCCTAGGTTCGAATCCGGCTTCAGCCACTTCCCAGCTGTGTGAACCTGGGCAAGTCACTTGACCCCCATTGCCTAGCCCTTACCACTCTTCTGCCTTGGAGCCAATACACAGTATATATATATATATATATATACACATATATATATACATATACATACATATACATATACATCTATATAATATACAGTATATATATAAGGGTTTAAAAAAAGAAATAACTTGACTGGCATCGATGAATAGAATTAACATTTTAAAACAATATAATTAACATCTAAAAGAAAAAAAATATTCATCCTGGGGTTGAGAAATCCCTTTAATATTAAAAATAGAAGCCAAGAAAGGAATTATTATTGGACATCCCTCTCAGGCAATGGAAATGATAGAAATCTCTCCACTACCTGTCTGGCTCTATGACCAGAGGTGGGCAGTTCCAATTTTGCTCCCCAAGGAAGTTCTTTCCTATTGTCAAGCTGGTCTCTGCTGGTATCCTCCTTATGCAGTTCCACCTGTTGAGCTCTATTCAGATCGGAGCCATCCTGGGACCACAAAGAGAGCTGGGTAAGAGTAGGTGTGGATACAGCATGGACTCTTTCTTTAGTTCAGGTACCTCCCTGGGGACCTTTTCGGGAAGTCCTTCCTTCTATCCTCAGGCAGCAGCTTTGGAAATCAACCCACTGAAGAGCTTCCTCATGAAGGGTTATGGGTTGTTTTCAGCTGAGCTTTTTATGGCCACGGAGGAAGGAAGAGAGGCTCAGCAGAATGGGTTCAATCAGCTGGGACTTGCACCGATTAGCCATTTGGCCAGCTTCTCCATTGTGCTTGTCCCAGAAGAGAAGGCACTTGTTGATGGAGTGCCCTTTGTCAAAGGAAGCTTTGTGAAGCTCAGGCTTCTCCTGAAGTCCATGGTTCAGATCAGCAGGCGGCTTTTTGAGTGTCGTAATGAATGAAGCCTCCAGCAAGCCAAATAGCCTGGGGACCTGTGGCCATTTAGCCTTGAAGCCATGTAGTCAGGCTCCTAGCTACCAAAAACCGAAACCAACCAACCCTGGGAAAGTTGCAAACCCTTGAGTAGTTCAGTAAAAGGAAGTTGCAGCGCAGCTGAGTGGCTCAGTGGACAGAGAGCTGAGCCTCAAGACCAGAGGTCGTAGGTTCAAATCTGACCCCAGACTTTTCTTCATTTTCTAACTCTGGGCAAGTACTACAAGCCAACAAAAATCTGTACTTTCTATTACTGCTGTCAACATTTGCTTTTGGAGTCACTGTGTCTCATTCATCACTTCCATGATGGCTCTTTGAAAATGGAATATCTAAAGGCGACTATTACTGAGTCACAGCAGAGTGGCAGTTTGAGATTATGTCCTTTTGTTCGTGATCCATAACTTCAATTTCCATACAAAGTTCCTCAATGAACACTTAAATTGATCGTGAGAACCATTTATCATTAGATATTGTAAAGAATCCTAAGGGGGTGGGTGGGCGGCTGGGTAGCTCAGTGGATTGGGCGGCTGGGTAGCTCAGTGGATTGAGAGCCAAGCCTAGAGGTGGGAGGTCCTAGGTTCGAATCCGGCTTCAGCCACTTCCCAGCTGTGTGAACCTGGGCAAGTCACTTGACCCCCATTGCCTAGCCCTTACCACTCTTCTGCCTTGGAGCCAATACACAGTATATATATATATATATATATATATATATATACATATACATATATATACATATACATATACATACATATACATATACATCTATATAATATACAGTATATATATAAGGGTTTAAAAAAAGAAATAACTTGACTGGCATCGATGAATAGAATTAACATTTTAAAACAATATAATTAACATCTAAAAGAAAAAAAATATTCATCCTGGGGTTGAGAAATCCCTTTAATATTAAAAATAGAAGCCAAGAAAGGAATTATTATTGGACATCCCTCTCAGGCAATGGAAATGATAGAAATCTCTCCACTACCTGTCTGGCTCTATGACCAGAGGTGGCAGTTCCAATTTTGCTCCCCAAGGAAGTTCTTTCCTATTGTCAAGCTGGTCTCTGCTGGTATCCTCCTTATGCAGTTCCACCTGTTGAGCTCTATTCAGATCGGAGCCATCCTGGGACCACAAAGAGAGCTGGGTAAGAGTAGGTGTGGATACAGCATGGACTCTTTCTTTAGTTCAGGTACCTCCCTGGGGACCTTTTGGGGAAGTCCTTCCTTCTATCCTCAGGCAGCAGCTTTGGAAATCAACCCACTGAAGAGCTTCCTCATGAAGGGTTATGGGTTGTTTTCAGCTGAGCTTTTTATGGCCACGGAGGGAAGGAAGAGAGGCTCAGCAGAATGGGTTCAATCAGCTGGGACTTGCACCGATTAGCCATTTGGCCAGCTTCTCCATTGTGCTTGTCCCAGAAGAAGAAGGCACTTGTTGATGGAGTGCCCTTTGTCAAAGGAAGCTTTGTGAAGCTCAGGCTTCTCCTGAAGTCCATGGTTCAGATCAGCAGGCGGCTTTTTGAGTGTCGTAATGAATGAAGCCTCCAGCAAGCCAAATAGCCTGGGGACCTGTGGCCATTTAGCCTTGAAGCCATGTAGTCAGGCTCCTAGCTACCAAAAACCGAAACCAACCAACCCTGGGAAAGTTGCAAACCCTTGAGTAGTTCAGTAAAAGGAAGTTGCAGCGCAGCTGAGTGGCTCAGTGGACAGAGAGCTGGGCCTCAAGACCAGAGGTCGTAGGTTCAAATCTGACCCCAGACTTTTCTTCATTTTCTAACTCTGGGCAAGTACTACAAGCCAACAAAAATCTGTACTTTCTATTACTGCTGTCAACATTTGCTTTTGGAGTCACTGTGTCTCATTCATCACTTCCATGATGGCTCTTTGAAAATGGAATATCTAAAGGCGACTATTACTGAGTCACAGCAGAGTGGTAGTTTGAGATTATGTCCTTTTGTTCGTGATCCATAACTTCAATTTCCATACAAAGTTCCTCAATGAACACTTAAATTGATCGTGAGAACCATTTATCATTAGATATTGTAAAGAATCCTAAGGGGGTGGGTGGGCGGCTGGGTAGCTCAGTGGATTGGGCGGCTGGGTAGCTCAGTGGATTGAGAGCCAAGCCTAGAGGTGGGAGGTCCTAGGTTCGAATCCGGCTTCAGCCACTTCCCAGCTGTGTGAACCTGGGCAAGTCACTTGACCCCCATTGCCTAGCCCTTACCACTCTTCTGCCTTGGAGCCAATACACAGTATATATATATATATATATATATATATATATATATATATATATATATATATATATATATATATATACATATACATATACATACATATACATATACATACATATACATATACATCTATATAATATACAGTATATATATAAGGGTTTAAAAAAAGAAATAACTTGACTGGCATCGATGAATAGAATTAACATTTTAAAACAATATAATTAACATCTAAAGGAAAAAACATATTCATCCTGGGGTTGAGAAATCCCTTTAATATTAAAAATAGAAGCCAAGAAAGGAATTATTATTGGACATCCCTCTCAGGCAATGGAAATGATAGAAATCTCTCCACTACCTGTCTGGCTCTATGAACAGAGGTGGCAGTTCCAATTTTGCTCCCCAAGGAAGTTCTTTCCTATTGTCAAGCTGGTCTCTGCTGGTATCCTCCTTATGCAGTTCCACCTGTTGAGCTCTATTCAGATCGGAGCCATCCTGGGACCACAAAGAGAGCTGGGTAAGAGTAGGTGTGGATACAGCATGGACTCTTTCTTTAGTTCAGGTACCTCCCTGGGGACCTTTTGGGGAAGTCCTTCCTTCTATCCTCAGGCAGCAGCTTTGGAAATCAACCCACTGAAGAGCTTCCTCATGAAGTGTTATGGGTTGTTTTCAGCTGAGCTTTTTATGGCCACGGAGGGAAGGAAGAGAGGCTCAGCAGAATGGGTTCAATCAGCTGGGACTTGCACCGATTAGCCATTTGGCCAGCTTCTCCATTGTGCTTGTCCCAGAAGAAGAAGGCACTTGTTGATGGAGTGCCCTTTGTCAAAGGAAGCTTTGTGAAGCTCAGGCTTCTCCTGAAGTCCATGGTTCAGATCAGCAGGCGGCTTTTTGAGTGTCGTAATGAATGAAGCCTCCAGCAAGCCAAATAGCCTGGGGACCTGTGGCCATTTAGCCTTGAAGCCATGTAGTCAGGCTCCTAGCTACCAAAAACCGAAACCAACCAACCCTGGGAAAGTTGCAAACCCTTGAGTAGTTCAGTAAAAGGAAGTTGCAGCGCAGCTGAGTGGCTCAGTGGACAGAGAGCTGGGCCTCAAGACCAGAGGTCGTAGGTTCAAATCTGACCCCAGACTTTTCTTCATTTTCTAACTCTGGGCAAGTACTACAAGCCAACAAAAATCTGTACTTTCTATTACTGCTGTCAACATTTGCTTTTGGAGTCACTGTGTCTCATTCATCACTTCCATGATGGCTCTTTGAAAATGGAATATCTAAAGGCGACTATTACTGAGTCACAGCAGAGTGGTAGTTTGAGATTATGTCCTTTTGTTCGTGATCCATAACTTCAATTTCCATACAAAGTTCCTCAATGAACACTTAAATTGATCGTGAGAACCATTTATCATTAGATATTGTAAAGAATCCTAAGGGGGTGGGTGGGCGGCTGGGTAGCTCAGTGGATTGGGCGGCTGGGTAGCTCAGTGGATTGAGAGCCAAGCCTAGAGGTGGGAGGTCCTAGGTTCGAATCCGGCTTCAGCCACTTCCCAGCTGTGTGAACCTGGGCAAGTCACTTGACCCCCATTGCCTAGCCCTTACCACTCTTCTGCCTTGGAGCCAATACACAGTATATATATATATATATATATATATATATATATATATATATATATATATATATATATATATATATATATATATATATATATATATATATATATATATATATACATATACATATACATATACATACATATACATATACATCTATATAATATACAGTATATATATAAGGGTTTAAAAAAAGAAATAACTTGACTGGCATCGATGAATAGAATTAACATTTTAAAACAATATAATTAACATCTAAAAGAAAAAACATATTCATCCTGGGGTTGAGAAATCCCTTTAATATTAAAAATAGAAGCCAAGAAAGGAATTATTATTGGACATCCCTCTCAGGCAATGGAAATGATAGAAATCTCTCCACTACCTGTCTGGCTCTATGACCAGAGGTGGCAGTTCCAATTTTGCTCCCCAAGGAAGTTCTTTCCTATTGTCAAGCTGGTCTCTGCTGGTATCCTCCTTATGCAGTTCCACCTGTTGAGCTCTATTCAGATCGGAGCCATCCTGGGACCACAAAGAGAGCTGGGTAAGAGTAGGTGTGGATACAGCATGGACTCTTTCTTTAGTTCAGGTACCTCCCTGGGGACCTTTTGGGGAAGTCCTTCCTTCTATCCTCAGGCAGCAGCTTTGGAAATCAACCCACTGAAGAGCTTCCTCATGAAGTGTTATGGGTTGTTTTCAGCTGAGCTTTTTATGGCCACGGAGGGAAGGAAGAGAGGCTCAGCAGAATGGGTTCAATCAGCTGGGACTTGCACCGATTAGCCATTTGGCCAGCTTCTCCATTGTGCTTGTCCCAGAAGAAGAAGGCACTTGTTGATGGAGTGCCCTTTGTCAAAGGAAGCTTTGTGAAGCTCAGGCTTCTCCTGAAGTCCATGGTTCAGATCAGCAGGCGGCTTTTTGAGTGTCGTAATGAATGAAGCCTCCAGCAAGCCAAATAGCCTGGGGACCTGTGGCCATTTAGCCTTGAAGCCATGTAGTCAGGCTTCTAGCTACCAAAAACCGAAACCAACCAACCCTGGGAAAGTTGCAAACCCTTGAGTAGTTCAGTAAAAGGAAGTTGCAGCGCAGCTGAGTGGCTCAGTGGACAGAGAGCTGGGCCTCAAGACCAGAGGTCGTAGGTTCAAATCTGACCCCAGACTTTTCTTCATTTTCTAACTCTGGGCAAGTACTACAAGCCAACAAAAATCTGTACTTTCTATTACTGCTGTCAACATTTGCTTTTGGAGTCACTGTGTCTCATTCATCACTTCCATGATGGCTCTTTGAAAATGGAATATCTAAAGGCGACTATTACTGAGTCACAGCAGAGTGGTAGTTTGAGATTATGTCCTTTTGTTCGTGATCCATAACTTCAATTTCCATACAAAGTTCCTCAATGAACACTTAAATTGATCGTGAGAACCATTTATCATTAGATATTGTAAAGAATCCTAAGGGGGTGGGTGGGCGGCTGGGTAGCTCAGTGGATTGGGCGGCTGGGTAGCTCAGTGGATTGAGAGCCAAGCCTAGAGGTGGGAGGTCCTAGGTTCGAATCCGGCTTCAGCCACTTCCCAGCTGTGTGAACCTGGGCAAGTCACTTGACCCCCATTGCCTAGCCCTTACCACTCTTCTGCCTTGGAGCCAATACACAGTATATATATATATATATATATATATATATACATATATATACATATATATATATATATATATATATATATACATATATATACATATACATATACATATACATACATATACATATACATCTATATAATATACAGTATATATATAAGGGTTTAAAAAAAGAAATAACTTGACTGGCATCGATGAATAGAATTAACATTTTAAAACAATATAATTAACATCTAAAAGAAAAAACATATTCATCCTGGGGTTGAGAAATCCCTTTAATATTAAAAATAGAAGCCAAGAAAGGAATTATTATTGGACATCCCTCTCAGGCAATGGAAATGATAGAAATCTCTCCACTACCTGTCTGGCTCTATGACCAGAGGTGGCAGTTCCAATTTTGCTCCCCAAGGAAGTTCTTTCCTATTGTCAAGCTGGTCTCTGCTGGTATCCTCCTTATGCAGTTCCACCTGTTGAGCTCTATTCAGATCGGAGCCATCCTGGGACCACAAAGAGAGCTGGGTAAGAGTAGGTGTGGATACAGCATGGACTCTTTCTTTAGTTCAGGTACCTCCCTGGGGACCTTTTGGGGAAGTCCTTCCTTCTATCCTCAGGCAGCAGCTTTGGAAATCAACCCACTGAAGAGCTTCCTCATGAAGTGTTATGGGTTGTTTTCAGCTGAGCTTTTTATGGCCACGGAGGGAAGGAAGAGAGGCTCAGCAGAATGGGTTCAATCAGCTGGGACTTGCACCGATTAGCCATTTGGCCAGCTTCTCCATTGTGCTTGTCCCAGAAGAAGAAGGCACTTGTTGATGGAGTGCCCTTTGTCAAAGGAAGCTTTGTGAAGCTCAGGCTTCTCCTGAAGTCCATGGTTCAGATCAGCAGGCGGCTTTTTGAGTGTCGTAATGAATGAAGCCTCCAGCAAGCCAAATAGCCTGGGGACCTGTGGCCATTTAGCCTTGAAGCCATGTAGTCAGGCTCCTAGCTACCAAAAACCGAAACCAACCAACCCTGGGAAAGTTGCAAACCCTTGAGTAGTTCAGTAAAAGGAAGTTGCAGCGCAGCTGAGTGGCTCAGTGGACAGAGAGCTGGGCCTCAAGACCAGAGGTCGTAGGTTCAAATCTGACCCCAGACTTTTCTTCATTTTCTAACTCTGGGCAAGTACTACAAGCCAACAAAAATCTGTACTTTCTATTACTGCTGTCAACATTTGCTTTTGGAGTCACTGTGTCTCATTCATCACTTCCATGATGGCTCTTTGAAAATGGAATATCTAAAGGCGACTATTACTGAGTCACAGCAGAGTGGTAGTTTGAGATTATGTCCTTTTGTTCGTGATCCATAACTTCAATTTCCATACAAAGTTCCTCAATGAACACTTAAATTGATCGTGAGAACCATTTATCATTAGATATTGTAAAGAATCCTAAGGGGGTGGGTGGGCGGCTGGGTAGCTCAGTGGATTGGGCGGCTGGGTAGCTCAGTGGATTGAGAGCCAAGCCTAGAGGTGGGAGGTCCTAGGTTCGAATCCGGCTTCAGCCACTTCCCAGCTGTGTGAACCTGGGCAAGTCACTTGACCCTCATTGCCTAGCCCTTACCACTCTTCTGCCTTGGAGCCAATACACAGTATATATATATATATATATACATATACATACATATACATATACATCTATATAATATACAGTATATATATAAGGGTTTAAAAAAAGAAATAACTTGACTGGCATCGATGAATAGAATTAACATTTTAAAACAATATAATTAACATCTAAAAGAAAAAACATATTCATCCTGGGGTTGAGAAATCCCTTTAATATTAAAAATAGAAGCCAAGAAAGGAATTATTATTGGACATCCCTCTCAGGCAATGGAAATGATAGAAATCTCTCCACTACCTGTCTGGCTCTATGACCAGAGGTGGCAGTTCCAATTTTGCTCCCCAAGGAAGTTCTTTCCTATTGTCAAGCTGGTCTCTGCTGGTATCCTCCTTATGCAGTTCCACCTGTTGAGCTCTATTCAGATCGGAGCCATCCTGGGACCACAAAGAGAGCTGGGTAAGAGTAGGTGTGGATACAGCATGGACTCTTTCTTTAGTTCAGGTACCTCCCTGGGGACCTTTTGGGGAAGTCCTTCCTTCTATCCTCAGGCAGCAGCTTTGGAAATCAACCCACTGAAGAGCTTCCTCATGAAGTGTTATGGGTTGTTTTCAGCTGAGCTTTTTATGGCCACGGAGGGAAGGAAGAGAGGCTCAGCAGAATGGGTTCAATCAGCTGGGACTTGCACCGATTAGCCATTTGGCCAGCTTCTCCATTGTGCTTGTCCCAGAAGAAGAAGGCACTTGTTGATGGAGTGCCCTTTGTCAAAGGAAGCTTTGTGAAGCTCAGGCTTCTCCTGAAGTCCATGGTTCAGATCAGCAGGCGGCTTTTTGAGTGTCGTAATGAATGAAGCCTCCAGCAAGCCAAATAGCCTGGGGACCTGTGGCCATTTAGCCTTGAAGCCATGTAGTCAGGCTCCTAGCTACCAAAAACCGAAACCAACCAACCCTGGGAAAGTTGCAAACCCTTGAGTAGTTCAGTAAAAGGAAGTTGCAGCGCAGCTGAGTGGCTCAGTGGACAGAGAGCTGGGCCTCAAGACCAGAGGTCGTAGGTTCAAATCTGACCCCAGACTTTTCTTCATTTTCTAACTCTGGGCAAGTACTACAAGCCAACAAAAATCTGTACTTTCTATTACTGCTGTCAACATTTGCTTTTGGAGTCACTGTGTCTCATTCATCACTTCCATGATGGCTCTTTGAAAATGGAATATCTAAAGGCGACTATTACTGAGTCACAGCAGAGTGGTAGTTTGAGATTATGTCCTTTTGTTCGTGATCCATAACTTCAATTTCCATACAAAGTTCCTCAATGAACACTTAAATTGATCGTGAGAACCATTTATCATTAGATATTGTAAAGAATCCTAAGGGGGTGGGTGGGCGGCTGGGTAGCTCAGTGGATTGGGCGGCTGGGTAGCTCAGTGGATTGAGAGCCAAGCCTAGAGGTGGGAGGTCCTAGGTTCGAATCCGGCTTCAGCCACTTCCCAGCTGTGTGAACCTGGGCAAGTCACTTGACCCCCATTGCCTAGCCCTTACCACTCTTCTGCCTTGGAGCCAATACACAGTATATATATATATATATATATATATATATATACATATATATACATATATATATATATATATATATATATATATATATACATATATATACATATACATATACATATACATACATATACATATACATCTATATAATATACAGTATATATATAAGGGTTTAAAAAAAGAAATAACTTGACTGGCATCGATGAATAGAATTAACATTTTAAAACAATATAATTAACATCTAAAAGAAAAAACATATTCATCCTGGGGTTGAGAAATCCCTTTAATATTAAAAATAGAAGCCAAGAAAGGAATTATTATTGGACATCCCTCTCAGGCAATGGAAATGATAGAAATCTCTCCACTACCTGTCTGGCTCTATGACCAGAGGTGGCAGTTCCAATTTTGCTCCCCAAGGAAGTTCTTTCCTATTGTCAAGCTGGTCTCTGCTGGTATCCTCCTTATGCAGTTCCACCTGTTGAGCTCTATTCAGATCGGAGCCATCCTGGGACCACAAAGAGAGCTGGGTAAGAGTAGGTGTGGATACAGCATGGACTCTTTCTTTAGTTCAGGTACCTCCCTGGGGACCTTTTGGGGAAGTCCTTCCTTCTATCCTCAGGCAGCAGCTTTGGAAATCAACCCACTGAAGAGCTTCCTCATGAAGTGTTATGGGTTGTTTTCAGCTGAGCTTTTTATGGCCACGGAGGGAAGGAAGAGAGGCTCAGCAGAATGGGTTCAATCAGCTGGGACTTGCACCGATTAGCCATTTGGCCAGCTTCTCCATTGTGCTTGTCCCAGAAGAAGAAGGCACTTGTTGATGGAGTGCCCTTTGTCAAAGGAAGCTTTGTGAAGCTCAGGCTTCTCCTGAAGTCCATGGTTCAGATCAGCAGGCGGCTTTTTGAGTGTCGTAATGAATGAAGCCTCCAGCAAGCCAAATAGCCTGGGGACCTGTGGCCATTTAGCCTTGAAGCCATGTAGTCAGGCTCCTAGCTACCAAAAACCGAAACCAACCAACCCTGGGAAAGTTGCAAACCCTTGAGTAGTTCAGTAAAAGGAAGTTGCAGCGCAGCTGAGTGGCTCAGTGGACAGAGAGCTGGGCCTCAAGACCAGAGGTCGTAGGTTCAAATCTGACCCCAGACTTTTCTTCATTTTCTAACTCTGGGCAAGTACTACAAGCCAACAAAAATCTGTACTTTCTATTACTGCTGTCAACATTTGCTTTTGGAGTCACTGTGTCTCATTCATCACTTCCATGATGGCTCTTTGAAAATGGAATATCTAAAGGCGACTATTACTGAGTCACAGCAGAGTGGTAGTTTGAGATTATGTCCTTTTGTTCGTGATCCATAACTTCAATTTCCATACAAAGTTCCTCAATGAACACTTAAATTGATCGTGAGAACCATTTATCATTAGATATTGTAAAGAATCCTAAGGGGGTGGGTGGGCGGCTGGGTAGCTCAGTGGATTGGGCGGCTGGGTAGCTCAGTGGATTGAGAGCCAAGCCTAGAGGTGGGAGGTCCTAGGTTCGAATCCGGCTTCAGCCACTTCCCAGCTGTGTGAACCTGGGCAAGTCACTTGACCCTCATTGCCTAGCCCTTACCACTCTTCTGCCTTGGAGCCAATACACAGTATATATATATATATATATATATATATATATATATATATATATATATATACATATATACACATATACATATACATATACATACATATACATATACATCTATATAATATACAGTATATATATAAGGGTTTAAAAAAAGAAATAACTTGACTGGCATCGATGAATAGAATTAACATTTTAAAACAATATAATTAACATCTAAAAGAAAAAAAATATTCATCCTGGGGTTGAGAAATCCCTTTAATATTAAAAATAGAAGCCAAGAAAGGAATTATTATTGGACATCCCTCTCAGGCAATGGAAATGATAGAAATCTCTCCACTACCTGTCTGGCTCTATGACCAGAGGTGGCAGTTCCAATTTTGCTCCCCAAGGAAGTTCTTTCCTATTGTCAAGCTGGTCTCTGCTGGTATCCTCCTTATGCAGTTCCACCTGTTGAGCTCTATTCAGATCGGAGCCATCCTGGGACCACAAAGAGAGCTGGGTAAGAGTAGGTGTGGATACAGCATGGACTCTTTCTTTAGTTCAGGTACCTCCCTGGGGACCTTTTGGGGAAGTCCTTCCTTCTATCCTCAGGCAGCAGCTTTGGAAATCAACCCACTGAAGAGCTTCCTCATGAAGTGTTATGGGTTGTTTTCAGCTGAGCTTTTTATGGCCACGGAGGGAAGGAAGAGAGGCTCAGCAGAATGGGTTCAATCAGCTGGGACTTGCACCGATTAGCCATTTGGCCAGCTTCTCCATTGTGCTTGTCCCAGAAGAAGAAGGCACTTGTTGATGGAGTGCCCTTTGTCAAAGGAAGCTTTGTGAAGCTCAGGCTTCTCCTGAAGTCCATGGTTCAGATCAGCAGGCGGCTTTTTGAGTGTCGTAATGAATGAAGCCTCCAGCAAGCCAAATAGCCTGGGGACCTGTGGCCATTTAGCCTTGAAGCCATGTAGTCAGGCTCCTAGCTACCAAAAACCGAAACCAACCAACCCTGGGAAAGTTGCAAACCCTTGAGTAGTTCAGTAAAAGGAAGTTGCAGCGCAGCTGAGTGGCTCAGTGGACAGTGAGCTGGGCCTCAAGACCAGAGGTCGTAGGTTCAAATCTGACCCCAGACTTTTCTTCATTTTCTAACTCTGGGCAAGTACTACAAGCCAACAAAAATCTGTACTTTCTATTACTGCTGTCAACATTTGCTTTTGGAGTCACTGTGTCTCATTCATCACTTCCATGATGGCTCTTTGAAAATGGAATATCTAAAGGCGACTATTACTGAGTCACAGCAGAGTGGTAGTTTGAGATTATGTCCTTTTGTTCGTGATCCATAACTTCAATTTCCATACAAAGTTCCTCAATGAACACTTAAATTGATCGTGAGAACCATTTATCATTAGATATTGTAAAGAATCCTAAGGGGGTGGGTGGGCGGCTGGGTAGCTCAGTGGATTGGGCGGCTGGGTAGCTCAGTGGATTGAGAGCCAAGCCTAGAGGTGGGAGGTCCTAGGTTCGAATCCGGCTTCAGCCACTTCCCAGCTGTGTGAACCTGGGCAAGTCACTTGACCCCCATTGCCTAGCCCTTACCACTCTTCTGCCTTGGAGCCAATACACAGTATATATATATATATATATATATATATATATATATATATATACATATATACACATATATATACATATACATACATATACATATACATATATATAATATACAGTATATATATAAGGGTTTAAAAAAAGAAATAACTTGACTGGCATCGATGAATAGAATTAACATTTTAAAACAATATAATTAACATCTAAAAGAAAAAACATATTCATCCTGGGGTTGAGAAATCCCTTTAATATTAAAAATAGAAGCCAAGAAAGGAATTATTATTGGACATCCCTCTCAGGCAATGGAAATGATAGAAATCTCTCCACTACCTGTCTGGCTCTATGACCAGAGGTGGCAGTTCCAATTTTGCTCCCCAAGGAAGTTCTTTCCTATTGTCAAGCTGGTCTCTGCTGGTATCCTCCTTATGCAGTTCCACCTGTTGAGCTCTATTCAGATCGGAGCCATCCTGGGACCACAAAGAGAGCTGGGTAAGAGTAGGTGTGGATACAGCATGGACTCTTTCTTTAGTTCAGGTACCTCCCTGGGGACCTTTTGGGGAAGTCCTTCCTTCTATCCTCAGGCAGCAGCTTTGGAAATCAACCCACTGAAGAGCTTCCTCATGAAGGGTTATGGGTTGTTTTCAGCTGAGCTTTTTATGGCCACGGAGGGAAGGAAGAGAGGCTCAGCAGAATGGGTTCAATCAGCTGGGACTTGCACCGATTAGCCATTTGGCCAGCTTCTCCATTGTGCTTGTCCCAGAAGAAGAAGGCACTTGTTGATGGAGTGCCCTTTGTCAAAGGAAGCTTTGTGAAGCTCAGGCTTCTCCTGAAGTCCATGGTTCAGATCAGCAGGCGGCTTTTTGAGTGTCGTAATGAATGAAGCCTCCAGCAAGCCAAATAGCCTGGGGACCTGTGGCCATTTAGCCTTGAAGCCATGTAGTCAGGCTCCTAGCTACCAAAAACCGAAACCAACCAACCCTGGGAAAGTTGCAAACCCTTGAGTAGTTCAGTAAAAGGAAGTTGCAGCGCAGCTGAGTGGCTCAGTGGACAGAGAGCTGGGCCTCAAGACCAGAGGTCGTAGGTTCAAATCTGACCCCAGACTTTTCTTCATTTTCTAACTCTGGGCAAGTACTACAAGCCAACAAAAATCTGTACTTTCTATTACTGCTGTCAACATTTGCTTTTGGAGTCACTGTGTCTCATTCATCACTTCCATGATGGCTCTTTGAAAATGGAATATCTAAAGGCGACTATTACTGAGTCACAGCAGAGTGGTAGTTTGAGATTATGTCCTTTTGTTCGTGATCCATAACTTCAATTTCCATACAAAGTTCCTCAATGAACACTTAAATTGATCGTGAGAACCATTTATCATTAGATATTGTAAAGAATCCTAAGGGGGTGGGTGGGCGGCTGGGTAGCTCAGTGGATTGGGCGGCTGGGTAGCTCAGTGGATTGAGAGCCAAGCCTAGAGGTGGGAGGTCCTAGGTTCGAATCCGGCTTCAGCCACTTCCCAGCTGTGTGAACCTGGGCAAGTCACTTGACCCCCATTGCCTAGCCCTTACCACTCTTCTGCCTTGGAGCCAATACACAGTATATATATATATATATATATATATACATATATACACATATACATATACATATACATACATATACATATACATCTATATAATATACAGTATATATATAAGGGTTTAAAAAAAGAAATAACTTGACTGGCATCGATGAATAGAATTAACATTTTAAAACAATATAATTAACATCTAAAAGAAAAAAAATATTCATCCTGGGGTTGAGAAATCCCTTTAATATTAAAAATAGAAGCCAAGAAAGGAATTATTATTGGACATCCCTCTCAGGCAATGGAAATGATAGAAATCTCTCCACTACCTGTCTGGCTCTATGACCAGAGGTGGCAGTTCCAATTTTGCTCCCCAAGGAAGTTCTTTCCTATTGTCAAGCTGGTCTCTGCTGGTATCCTCCTTATGCAGTTCCACCTGTTGAGCTCTATTCAGATCGGAGCCATCCTGGGACCACAAAGAGAGCTGGGTAAGAGTAGGTGTGGATACAGCATGGACTCTTTCTTTAGTTCAGGTACCTCCCTGGGGACCTTTTGGGGAAGTCCTTCCTTCTATCCTCAGGCAGCAGCTTTGGAAATCAACCCACTGAAGAGCTTCCTCATGAAGTGTTATGGGTTGTTTTCAGCTGAGCTTTTTATGGCCACGGAGGGAAGGAAGAGAGGCTCAGCAGAATGGGTTCAATCAGCTGGGACTTGCACCGATTAGCCATTTGGCCAGCTTCTCCATTGTGCTTGTCCCAGAAGAAGAAGGCACTTGTTGATGGAGTGCCCTTTGTCAAAGGAAGCTTTGTGAAGCTCAGGCTTCTCCTGAAGTCCATGGTTCAGATCAGCAGGCGGCTTTTTGAGTGTCGTAATGAATGAAGCCTCCAGCAAGCCAAATAGCCTGGGGACCTGTGGCCATTTAGCCTTGAAGCCATGTAGTCAGGCTCCTAGCTACCAAAAACCGAAACCAACCAACCCTGGGAAAGTTGCAAACCCTTGAGTAGTTCAGTAAAAGGAAGTTGCAGCGCAGCTGAGTGGCTCAGTGGACAGTGAGCTGGGCCTCAAGACCAGAGGTCGTAGGTTCAAATCTGACCCCAGACTTTTCTTCATTTTCTAACTCTGGGCAAGTACTACAAGCCAACAAAAATCTGTACTTTCTATTACTGCTGTCAACATTTGCTTTTGGAGTCACTGTGTCTCATTCATCACTTCCATGATGGCTCTTTGAAAATGGAATATCTAAAGGCGACTATTACTGAGTCACAGCAGAGTGGTAGTTTGAGATTATGTCCTTTTGTTCGTGATCCATAACTTCAATTTCCATACAAAGTTCCTCAATGAACACTTAAATTGATCGTGAGAACCATTTATCATTAGATATTGTAAAGAATCCTAAGGGGGTGGGTGGGCGGCTGGGTAGCTCAGTGGATTGGGCGGCTGGGTAGCTCAGTGGATTGAGAGCCAAGCCTAGAGGTGGGAGGTCCTAGGTTCGAATCCGGCTTCAGCCACTTCCCAGCTGTGTGAACCTGGGCAAGTCACTTGACCCCCATTGCCTAGCCCTTACCACTCTTCTGCCTTGGAGCCAATACACAGTATATATATATATATATATATATATATATATATATATATATATATATATATATATATATATATATATATATATATATATATATATATATATATATAAATATATATATATATATATATATATATATACATATATACACATATATATACATATACATACATATACATATACATATATATAATATACAGTATATATATAAGGGTTTAAAAAAAGAAATAACTTGACTGGCATCGATGAATAGAATTAACATTTTAAAACAATATAATTAACATCTAAAAGAAAAAACATATTCATCCTGGGGTTGAGAAATCCCTTTAATATTAAAAATAGAAGCCAAGAAAGGAATTATTATTGGACATCCCTCTCAGGCAATGGAAATGATAGAAATCTCTCCACTACCTGTCTGGCTCTATGACCAGAGGTGGCAGTTCCAATTTTGCTCCCCAAGGAAGTTCTTTCCTATTGTCAAGCTGGTCTCTGCTGGTATCCTCCTTATGCAGTTCCACCTGTTGAGCTCTATTCAGATCGGAGCCATCCTGGGACCACAAAGAGAGCTGGGTAAGAGTAGGTGTGGATACAGCATGGACTCTTTCTTTAGTTCAGGTACCTCCCTGGGGACCTTTTGGGGAAGTCCTTCCTTCTATCCTCAGGCAGCAGCTTTGGAAATCAACCCACTGAAGAGCTTCCTCATGAAGGGTTATGGGTTGTTTTCAGCTGAGCTTTTTATGGCCACGGAGGGAAGGAAGAGAGGCTCAGCAGAATGGGTTCAATCAGCTGGGACTTGCACCGATTAGCCATTTGGCCAGCTTCTCCATTGTGCTTGTCCCAGAAGAAGAAGGCACTTGTTGATGGAGTGCCCTTTGTCAAAGGAAGCTTTGTGAAGCTCAGGCTTCTCCTGAAGTCCATGGTTCAGATCAGCAGGCGGCTTTTTGAGTGTCGTAATGAATGAAGCCTCCAGCAAGCCAAATAGCCTGGGGACCTGTGGCCATTTAGCCTTGAAGCCATGTAGTCAGGCTCCTAGCTACCAAAAACCGAAACCAACCAACCCTGGGAAAGTTGCAAACCCTTGAGTAGTTCAGTAAAAGGAAGTTGCAGCGCAGCTGAGTGGCTCAGTGGACAGAGAGCTGGGCCTCAAGACCAGAGGTCGTAGGTTCAAATCTGACCCCAGACTTTTCTTCATTTTCTAACTCTGGGCAAGTACTACAAGCCAACAAAAATCTGTACTTTCTATTACTGCTGTCAACATTTGCTTTTGGAGTCACTGTGTCTCATTCATCACTTCCATGATGGCTCTTTGAAAATGGAATATCTAAAGGCGACTATTACTGAGTCACAGCAGAGTGGTAGTTTGAGATTATGTCCTTTTGTTCGTGATCCATAACTTCAATTTCCATACAAAGTTCCTCAATGAACACTTAAATTGATCGTGAGAACCATTTATCATTAGATATTGTAAAGAATCCTAAGGGGGTGGGTGGGCGGCTGGGTAGCTCAGTGGATTGGGCGGCTGGGTAGCTCAGTGGATTGAGAGCCAAGCCTAGAGGTGGGAGGTCCTAGGTTCGAATCCGGCTTCAGCCACTTCCCAGCTGTGTGAACCTGGGCAAGTCACTTGACCCCCATTGCCTAGCCCTTACCACTCTTCTGCCTTGGAGCCAATACACAGTATATATATATATATATATATATATACATATATACACATATACATATACATATACATACATATACATATACATCTATATAATATACAGTATATATATAAGGGTTTAAAAAAAGAAATAACTTGACTGGCATCGATGAATAGAATTAACATTTTAAAACAATATAATTAACATCTAAAAGAAAAAAAATATTCATCCTGGGGTTGAGAAATCCCTTTAATATTAAAAATAGAAGCCAAGAAAGGAATTATTATTGGACATCCCTCTCAGGCAATGGAAATGATAGAAATCTCTCCACTACCTGTCTGGCTCTATGACCAGAGGTGGCAGTTCCAATTTTGCTCCCCAAGGAAGTTCTTTCCTATTGTCAAGCTGGTCTCTGCTGGTATCCTCCTTATGCAGTTCCACCTGTTGAGCTCTATTCAGATCGGAGCCATCCTGGGACCACAAAGAGAGCTGGGTAAGAGTAGGTGTGGATACAGCATGGACTCTTTCTTTAGTTCAGGTACCTCCCTGGGGACCTTTTGGGGAAGTCCTTCCTTCTATCCTCAGGCAGCAGCTTTGGAAATCAACCCACTGAAGAGCTTCCTCATGAAGTGTTATGGGTTGTTTTCAGCTGAGCTTTTTATGGCCACGGAGGGAAGGAAGAGAGGCTCAGCAGAATGGGTTCAATCAGCTGGGACTTGCACCGATTAGCCATTTGGCCAGCTTCTCCATTGTGCTTGTCCCAGAAGAAGAAGGCACTTGTTGATGGAGTGCCCTTTGTCAAAGGAAGCTTTGTGAAGCTCAGGCTTCTCCTGAAGTCCATGGTTCAGATCAGCAGGCGGCTTTTTGAGTGTCGTAATGAATGAAGCCTCCAGCAAGCCAAATAGCCTGGGGACCTGTGGCCATTTAGCCTTGAAGCCATGTAGTCAGGCTCCTAGCTACCAAAAACCGAAACCAACCAACCCTGGGAAAGTTGCAAACCCTTGAGTAGTTCAGTAAAAGGAAGTTGCAGCGCAGCTGAGTGGCTCAGTGGACAGTGAGCTGGGCCTCAAGACCAGAGGTCGTAGGTTCAAATCTGACCCCAGACTTTTCTTCATTTTCTAACTCTGGGCAAGTACTACAAGCCAACAAAAATCTGTACTTTCTATTACTGCTGTCAACATTTGCTTTTGGAGTCACTGTGTCTCATTCATCACTTCCATGATGGCTCTTTGAAAATGGAATATCTAAAGGCGACTATTACTGAGTCACAGCAGAGTGGTAGTTTGAGATTATGTCCTTTTGTTCGTGATCCATAACTTCAATTTCCATACAAAGTTCCTCAATGAACACTTAAATTGATCGTGAGAACCATTTATCATTAGATATTGTAAAGAATCCTAAGGGGGTGGGTGGGCGGCTGGGTAGCTCAGTGGATTGGGCGGCTGGGTAGCTCAGTGGATTGAGAGCCAAGCCTAGAGGTGGGAGGTCCTAGGTTCGAATCCGGCTTCAGCCACTTCCCAGCTGTGTGAACCTGGGCAAGTCACTTGACCCCCATTGCCTAGCCCTTACCACTCTTCTGCCTTGGAGCCAATACACAGTATATATATATATATATATATATATATATATATATATATATATATATATATATATATATATATATATATATATATATATATAAATATAAATATATAAATATAAATATATATATATATATATATATATATATACATATATACACATATATATACATATACATACATATACATATACATATATATAATATACAGTATATATATAAGGGTTTAAAAAAAGAAATAACTTGACTGGCATCGATGAATAGAATTAACATTTTAAAACAATATAATTAACATCTAAAAGAAAAAACATATTCATCCTGGGGTTGAGAAATCCCTTTAATATTAAAAATAGAAGCCAAGAAAGGAATTATTATTGGACATCCCTCTCAGGCAATGGAAATGATAGAAATCTCTCCACTACCTGTCTGGCTCTATGACCAGAGGTGGCAGTTCCAATTTTGCTCCCCAAGGAAGTTCTTTCCTATTGTCAAGCTGGTCTCTGCTGGTATCCTCCTTATGCAGTTCCACCTGTTGAGCTCTATTCAGATCGGAGCCATCCTGGGACCACAAAGAGAGCTGGGTAAGAGTAGGTGTGGATACAGCATGGACTCTTTCTTTAGTTCAGGTACCTCCCTGGGGACCTTTTGGGGAAGTCCTTCCTTCTATCCTCAGGCAGCAGCTTTGGAAATCAACCCACTGAAGAGCTTCCTCATGAAGTGTTATGGGTTGTTTTCAGCTGAGCTTTTTATGGCCACGGAGGGAAGGAAGAGAGGCTCAGCAGAATGGGTTCAATCAGCTGGGACTTGCACCGATTAGCCATTTGGCCAGCTTCTCCATTGTGCTTGTCCCAGAAGAAGAAGGCACTTGTTGATGGAGTGCCCTTTGTCAAAGGAAGCTTTGTGAAGCTCAGGCTTCTCCTGAAGTCCATGGTTCAGATCAGCAGGCGGCTTTTTGAGTGTCGTAATGAATGAAGCCTCCAGCAAGCCAAATAGCCTGGGGACCTGTGGCCATTTAGCCTTGAAGCCATGTAGTCAGGCTCCTAGCTACCAAAAACCGAAACCAACCAACCCTGGGAAAGTTGCAAACCCTTGAGTAGTTCAGTAAAAGGAAGTTGCAGCGCAGCTGAGTGGCTCAGTGGACAGAGAGCTGGGCCTCAAGACCAGAGGTCGTAGGTTCAAATCTGACCCCAGACTTTTCTTCATTTTCTAACTCTGGGCAAGTACTACAAGCCAACAAAAATCTGTACTTTCTATTACTGCTGTCAACATTTGCTTTTGGAGTCACTGTGTCTCATTCATCACTTCCATGATGGCTCTTTGAAAATGGAATATCTAAAGGCGACTATTACTGAGTCACAGCAGAGTGGTAGTTTGAGATTATGTCCTTTTGTTCGTGATCCATAACTTCAATTTCCATACAAAGTTCCTCAATGAACACTTAAATTGATCGTGAGAACCATTTATCATTAGATATTGTAAAGAATCCTAAGGGGGTGGGTGGGCGGCTGGGTAGCTCAGTGGATTGGGCGGCTGGGTAGCTCAGTGGATTGAGAGCCAAGCCTAGAGGTGGGAGGTCCTAGGTTCGAATCCGGCTTCAGCCACTTCCCAGCTGTGTGAACCTGGGCAAGTCACTTGACCCTCATTGCCTAGCCCTTACCACTCTTCTGCCTTGGAGCCAATACACAGTATATATATATATATATATATATATATATATATATATATATATATATATATATATATATATATATACATATATACACATATACATATACATATACATACATATACATATACATCTATATAATATACAGTATATATATAAGGGTTTAAAAAAAGAAATAACTTGACTGGCATCGATGAATAGAATTAACATTTTAAAACAATATAATTAACATCTAAAAGAAAAAACATATTCATCCTGGGGTTGAGAAATCCCTTTAATATTAAAAATAGAAGCCAAGAAAGGAATTATTATTGGACATCCCTCTCAGGCAATGGAAATGATAGAAATCTCTCCACTACCTGTCTGGCTCTATGACCAGAGGTGGCAGTTCCAATTTTGCTCCCCAAGGAAGTTCTTTCCTATTGTCAAGCTGGTCTCTGCTGGTATCCTCCTTATGCAGTTCCACCTGTTGAGCTCTATTCAGATCGGAGCCATCCTGGGACCACAAAGAGAGCTGGGTAAGAGTAGGTGTGGATACAGCATGGACTCTTTCTTTAGTTCAGGTACCTCCCTGGGGACCTTTTGGGGAAGTCCTTCCTTCTATCCTCAGGCAGCAGCTTTGGAAATCAACCCACTGAAGAGCTTCCTCATGAAGTGTTATGGGTTGTTTTCAGCTGAGCTTTTTATGGCCACGGAGGGAAGGAAGAGAGGCTCAGCAGAATGGGTTCAATCAGCTGGGACTTGCACCGATTAGCCATTTGGCCAGCTTCTCCATTGTGCTTGTCCCAGAAGAAGAAGGCACTTGTTGATGGAGTGCCCTTTGTCAAAGGAAGCTTTGTGAAGCTCAGGCTTCTCCTGAAGTCCATGGTTCAGATCAGCAGGCGGCTTTTTGAGTGTCGTAATGAATGAAGCCTCCAGCAAGCCAAATAGCCTGGGGACCTGTGGCCATTTAGCCTTGAAGCCATGTAGTCAGGCTCCTAGCTACCAAAAACCGAAACCAACCAACCCTGGGAAAGTTGCAAACCCTTGAGTAGTTCAGTAAAAGGAAGTTGCAGCGCAGCTGAGTGGCTCAGTGGACAGAGAGCTGGGCCTCAAGACCAGAGGTCGTAGGTTCAAATCTGACCCCAGACTTTTCTTCATTTTCTAACTCTGGGCAAGTACTACAAGCCAACAAAAATCTGTACTTTCTATTACTGCTGTCAACATTTGCTTTTGGAGTCACTGTGTCTCATTCATCACTTCCATGATGGCTCTTTGAAAATGGAATATCTAAAGGCGACTATTACTGAGTCACAGCAGAGTGGTAGTTTGAGATTATGTCCTTTTGTTCGTGATCCATAACTTCAATTTCCATACAAAGTTCCTCAATGAACACTTAAATTGATCGTGAGAACCATTTATCATTAGATATTGTAAAGAATCCTAAGGGGGTGGGTGGGCGGCTGGGTAGCTCAGTGGATTGGGCGGCTGGGTAGCTCAGTGGATTGAGAGCCAAGCCTAGAGGTGGGAGGTCCTAGGTTCGAATCCGGCTTCAGCCACTTCCCAGCTGTGTGAACCTGGGCAAGTCACTTGACCCCCATTGCCTAGCCCTTACCACTGTTCTGCCTTGGAGCCAATACACAGTATATATATATATATATATATATATATATATACATATATATACATATATATATATATATATATATATATATATACATATATATACATATACATATACATATACATACATATACATATACATCTATATAATATACAGTATATATATAAGGGTTTAAAAAAAGAAATAACTTGACTGGCATCGATGAATAGAATTAACATTTTAAAACAATATAATTAACATCTAAAAGAAAAAACATATTCATCCTGGGGTTGAGAAATCCCTTTAATATTAAAAATAGAAGCCAAGAAAGGAATTATTATTGGACATCCCTCTCAGGCAATGGAAATGATAGAAATCTCTCCACTACCTGTCTGGCTCTATGACCAGAGGTGGCAGTTCCAATTTTGCTCCCCAAGGAAGTTCTTTCCTATTGTCAAGCTGGTCTCTGCTGGTATCCTCCTTATGCAGTTCCACCTGTTGAGCTCTATTCAGATCGGAGCCATCCTGGGACCACAAAGAGAGCTGGGTAAGAGTAGGTGTGGATACAGCATGGACTCTTTCTTTAGTTCAGGTACCTCCCTGGGGACCTTTTGGGGAAGTCCTTCCTTCTATCCTCAGGCAGCAGCTTTGGAAATCAACCCACTGAAGAGCTTCCTCATGAAGTGTTATGGGTTGTTTTCAGCTGAGCTTTTTATGGCCACGGAGGGAAGGAAGAGAGGCTCAGCAGAATGGGTTCAATCAGCTGGGACTTGCACCGATTAGCCATTTGGCCAGCTTCTCCATTGTGCTTGTCCCAGAAGAAGAAGGCACTTGTTGATGGAGTGCCCTTTGTCAAAGGAAGCTTTGTGAAGCTCAGGCTTCTCCTGAAGTCCATGGTTCAGATCAGCAGGCGGCTTTTTGAGTGTCGTAATGAATGAAGCCTCCAGCAAGCCAAATAGCCTGGGGACCTGTGGCCATTTAGCCTTGAAGCCATGTAGTCAGGCTCCTAGCTACCAAAAACCGAAACCAACCAACCCTGGGAAAGTTGCAAACCCTTGAGTAGTTCAGTAAAAGGAAGTTGCAGCGCAGCTGAGTGGCTCAGTGGACAGAGAGCTGGGCCTCAAGACCAGAGGTCGTAGGTTCAAATCTGACCCCAGACTTTTCTTCATTTTCTAACTCTGGGCAAGTACTACAAGCCAACAAAAATCTGTACTTTCTATTACTGCTGTCAACATTTGCTTTTGGAGTCACTGTGTCTCATTCATCACTTCCATGATGGCTCTTTGAAAATGGAATATCTAAAGGCGACTATTACTGAGTCACAGCAGAGTGGTAGTTTGAGATTATGTCCTTTTGTTCGTGATCCATAACTTCAATTTCCATACAAAGTTCCTCAATGAACACTTAAATTGATCGTGAGAACCATTTATCATTAGATATTGTAAAGAATCCTAAGGGGGTGGGTGGGCGGCTGGGTAGCTCAGTGGATTGGGCGGCTGGGTAGCTCAGTGGATTGAGAGCCAAGCCTAGAGGTGGGAGGTCCTAGGTTCGAATCCGGCTTCAGCCACTTCCCAGCTGTGTGAACCTGGGCAAGTCACTTGACCCTCATTGCCTAGCCCTTACCACTCTTCTGCCTTGGAGCCAATACACAGTATATATATATATATATATATATATATATATATATATATATATATATATATATATATATATACATATATACACATATACATATACATATACATACATATACATATACATCTATATAATATACAGTATATATATAAGGGTTTAAAAAAAGAAATAACTTGACTGGCATCGATGAATAGAATTAACATTTTAAAACAATATAATTAACATCTAAAAGAAAAAAAATATTCATCCTGGGGTTGAGAAATCCCTTTAATATTAAAAATAGAAGCCAAGAAAGGAATTATTATTGGACATCCCTCTCAGGCAATGGAAATGATAGAAATCTCTCCACTACCTGTCTGGCTCTATGACCAGAGGTGGCAGTTCCAATTTTGCTCCCCAAGGAAGTTCTTTCCTATTGTCAAGCTGGTCTCTGCTGGTATCCTCCTTATGCAGTTCCACCTGTTGAGCTCTATTCAGATCGGAGCCATCCTGGGACCACAAAGAGAGCTGGGTAAGAGTAGGTGTGGATACAGCATGGACTCTTTCTTTAGTTCAGGTACCTCCCTGGGGACCTTTTGGGGAAGTCCTTCCTTCTATCCTCAGGCAGCAGCTTTGGAAATCAACCCACTGAAGAGCTTCCTCATGAAGTGTTATGGGTTGTTTTCAGCTGAGCTTTTTATGGCCACGGAGGGAAGGAAGAGAGGCTCAGCAGAATGGGTTCAATCAGCTGGGACTTGCACCGATTAGCCATTTGGCCAGCTTCTCCATTGTGCTTGTCCCAGAAGAAGAAGGCACTTGTTGATGGAGTGCCCTTTGTCAAAGGAAGCTTTGTGAAGCTCAGGCTTCTCCTGAAGTCCATGGTTCAGATCAGCAGGCGGCTTTTTGAGTGTCGTAATGAATGAAGCCTCCAGCAAGCCAAATAGCCTGGGGACCTGTGGCCATTTAGCCTTGAAGCCATGTAGTCAGGCTCCTAGCTACCAAAAACCGAAACCAACCAACCCTGGGAAAGTTGCAAACCCTTGAGTAGTTCAGTAAAAGGAAGTTGCAGCGCAGCTGAGTGGCTCAGTGGACAGTGAGCTGGGCCTCAAGACCAGAGGTCGTAGGTTCAAATCTGACCCCAGACTTTTCTTCATTTTCTAACTCTGGGCAAGTACTACAAGCCAACAAAAATCTGTACTTTCTATTACTGCTGTCAACATTTGCTTTTGGAGTCACTGTGTCTCATTCATCACTTCCATGATGGCTCTTTGAAAATGGAATATCTAAAGGCGACTATTACTGAGTCACAGCAGAGTGGTAGTTTGAGATTATGTCCTTTTGTTCGTGATCCATAACTTCAATTTCCATACAAAGTTCCTCAATGAACACTTAAATTGATCGTGAGAACCATTTATCATTAGATATTGTAAAGAATCCTAAGGGGGTGGGTGGGCGGCTGGGTAGCTCAGTGGATTGGGCGGCTGGGTAGCTCAGTGGATTGAGAGCCAAGCCTAGAGGTGGGAGGTCCTAGGTTCGAATCCGGCTTCAGCCACTTCCCAGCTGTGTGAACCTGGGCAAGTCACTTGACCCTCATTGCCTAGCCCTTACCACTCTTCTGCCTTGGAGCCAATACACAGTATATATATATATATATATATATATATATATATATATATATATATATATATATATATATATATATACATATATACACATATACATATACATATACATACATATACATATACATCTATATAATATACAGTATATATATAAGGGTTTAAAAAAAGAAATAACTTGACTGGCATCGATGAATAGAATTAACATTTTAAAACAATATAATTAACATCTAAAAGAAAAAACATATTCATCCTGGGGTTGAGAAATCCCTTTAATATTAAAAATAGAAGCCAAGAAAGGAATTATTATTGGACATCCCTCTCAGGCAATGGAAATGATAGAAATCTCTCCACTACCTGTCTGGCTCTATGACCAGAGGTGGCAGTTCCAATTTTGCTCCCCAAGGAAGTTCTTTCCTATTGTCAAGCTGGTCTCTGCTGGTATCCTCCTTATGCAGTTCCACCTGTTGAGCTCTATTCAGATCGGAGCCATCCTGGGACCACAAAGAGAGCTGGGTAAGAGTAGGTGTGGATACAGCATGGACTCTTTCTTTAGTTCAGGTACCTCCCTGGGGACCTTTTGGGGAAGTCCTTCCTTCTATCCTCAGGCAGCAGCTTTGGAAATCAACCCACTGAAGAGCTTCCTCATGAAGTGTTATGGGTTGTTTTCAGCTGAGCTTTTTATGGCCACGGAGGGAAGGAAGAGAGGCTCAGCAGAATGGGTTCAATCAGCTGGGACTTGCACCGATTAGCCATTTGGCCAGCTTCTCCATTGTGCTTGTCCCAGAAGAAGAAGGCACTTGTTGATGGAGTGCCCTTTGTCAAAGGAAGCTTTGTGAAGCTCAGGCTTCTCCTGAAGTCCATGGTTCAGATCAGCAGGCGGCTTTTTGAGTGTCGTAATGAATGAAGCCTCCAGCAAGCCAAATAGCCTGGGGACCTGTGGCCATTTAGCCTTGAAGCCATGTAGTCAGGCTCCTAGCTACCAAAAACCGAAACCAACCAACCCTGGGAAAGTTGCAAACCCTTGAGTAGTTCAGTAAAAGGAAGTTGCAGCGCAGCTGAGTGGCTCAGTGGACAGAGAGCTGGGCCTCAAGACCAGAGGTCGTAGGTTCAAATCTGACCCCAGACTTTTCTTCATTTTCTAACTCTGGGCAAGTACTACAAGCCAACAAAAATCTGTACTTTCTATTACTGCTGTCAACATTTGCTTTTGGAGTCACTGTGTCTCATTCATCACTTCCATGATGGCTCTTTGAAAATGGAATATCTAAAGGCGACTATTACTGAGTCACAGCAGAGTGGTAGTTTGAGATTATGTCCTTTTGTTCGTGATCCATAACTTCAATTTCCATACAAAGTTCCTCAATGAACACTTAAATTGATCGTGAGAACCATTTATCATTAGATATTGTAAAGAATCCTAAGGGGGTGGGTGGGCGGCTGGGTAGCTCAGTGGATTGGGCGGCTGGGTAGCTCAGTGGATTGAGAGCCAAGCCTAGAGGTGGGAGGTCCTAGGTTCGAATCCGGCTTCAGCCACTTCCCAGCTGTGTGAACCTGGGCAAGTCACTTGACCCCCATTGCCTAGCCCTTACCACTCTTCTGCCTTGGAGCCAATACACAGTATATATATATATATATATATATATATATACATATATATACATATATATATATATATATATATATATATATATATACATATATATACATATACATATACATATACATACATATACATATACATCTATATAATATACAGTATATATATAAGGGTTTAAAAAAAGAAATAACTTGACTGGCATCGATGAATAGAATTAACATTTTAAAACAATATAATTAACATCTAAAAGAAAAAACATATTCATCCTGGGGTTGAGAAATCCCTTTAATATTAAAAATAGAAGCCAAGAAAGGAATTATTATTGGACATCCCTCTCAGGCAATGGAAATGATAGAAATCTCTCCACTACCTGTCTGGCTCTATGACCAGAGGTGGCAGTTCCAATTTTGCTCCCCAAGGAAGTTCTTTCCTATTGTCAAGCTGGTCTCTGCTGGTATCCTCCTTATGCAGTTCCACCTGTTGAGCTCTATTCAGATCGGAGCCATCCTGGGACCACAAAGAGAGCTGGGTAAGAGTAGGTGTGGATACAGCATGGACTCTTTCTTTAGTTCAGGTACCTCCCTGGGGACCTTTTGGGGAAGTCCTTCCTTCTATCCTCAGGCAGCAGCTTTGGAAATCAACCCACTGAAGAGCTTCCTCATGAAGTGTTATGGGTTGTTTTCAGCTGAGCTTTTTATGGCCACGGAGGGAAGGAAGAGAGGCTCAGCAGAATGGGTTCAATCAGCTGGGACTTGCACCGATTAGCCATTTGGCCAGCTTCTCCATTGTGCTTGTCCCAGAAGAAGAAGGCACTTGTTGATGGAGTGCCCTTTGTCAAAGGAAGCTTTGTGAAGCTCAGGCTTCTCCTGAAGTCCATGGTTCAGATCAGCAGGCGGCTTTTTGAGTGTCGTAATGAATGAAGCCTCCAGCAAGCCAAATAGCCTGGGGACCTGTGGCCATTTAGCCTTGAAGCCATGTAGTCAGGCTCCTAGCTACCAAAAACCGAAACCAACCAACCCTGGGAAAGTTGCAAACCCTTGAGTAGTTCAGTAAAAGGAAGTTGCAGCGCAGCTGAGTGGCTCAGTGGACAGAGAGCTGGGCCTCAAGACCAGAGGTCGTAGGTTCAAATCTGACCCCAGACTTTTCTTCATTTTCTAACTCTGGGCAAGTACTACAAGCCAACAAAAATCTGTACTTTCTATTACTGCTGTCAACATTTGCTTTTGGAGTCACTGTGTCTCATTCATCACTTCCATGATGGCTCTTTGAAAATGGAATATCTAAAGGCGACTATTACTGAGTCACAGCAGAGTGGTAGTTTGAGATTATGTCCTTTTGTTCGTGATCCATAACTTCAATTTCCATACAAAGTTCCTCAATGAACACTTAAATTGATCGTGAGAACCATTTATCATTAGATATTGTAAAGAATCCTAAGGGGGTGGGTGGGCGGCTGGGTAGCTCAGTGGATTGGGCGGCTGGGTAGCTCAGTGGATTGAGAGCCAAGCCTAGAGGTGGGAGGTCCTAGGTTCGAATCCGGCTTCAGCCACTTCCCAGCTGTGTGAACCTGGGCAAGTCACTTGACCCTCATTGCCTAGCCCTTACCACTCTTCTGCCTTGGAGCCAATACACAGTATATATATATATATATATATATATATATATATATATATATATATATATATATATATATATATATATACATATATACACATATACATATACATATACATACATATACATATACATCTATATAATATACAGTATATATATAAGGGTTTAAAAAAAGAAATAACTTGACTGGCATCGATGAATAGAATTAACATTTTAAAACAATATAATTAACATCTAAAAGAAAAAAAATATTCATCCTGGGGTTGAGAAATCCCTTTAATATTAAAAATAGAAGCCAAGAAAGGAATTATTATTGGACATCCCTCTCAGGCAATGGAAATGATAGAAATCTCTCCACTACCTGTCTGGCTCTATGACCAGAGGTGGCAGTTCCAATTTTGCTCCCCAAGGAAGTTCTTTCCTATTGTCAAGCTGGTCTCTGCTGGTATCCTCCTTATGCAGTTCCACCTGTTGAGCTCTATTCAGATCGGAGCCATCCTGGGACCACAAAGAGAGCTGGGTAAGAGTAGGTGTGGATACAGCATGGACTCTTTCTTTAGTTCAGGTACCTCCCTGGGGACCTTTTGGGGAAGTCCTTCCTTCTATCCTCAGGCAGCAGCTTTGGAAATCAACCCACTGAAGAGCTTCCTCATGAAGTGTTATGGGTTGTTTTCAGCTGAGCTTTTTATGGCCACGGAGGGAAGGAAGAGAGGCTCAGCAGAATGGGTTCAATCAGCTGGGACTTGCACCGATTAGCCATTTGGCCAGCTTCTCCATTGTGCTTGTCCCAGAAGAAGAAGGCACTTGTTGATGGAGTGCCCTTTGTCAAAGGAAGCTTTGTGAAGCTCAGGCTTCTCCTGAAGTCCATGGTTCAGATCAGCAGGCGGCTTTTTGAGTGTCGTAATGAATGAAGCCTCCAGCAAGCCAAATAGCCTGGGGACCTGTGGCCATTTAGCCTTGAAGCCATGTAGTCAGGCTCCTAGCTACCAAAAACCGAAACCAACCAACCCTGGGAAAGTTGCAAACCCTTGAGTAGTTCAGTAAAAGGAAGTTGCAGCGCAGCTGAGTGGCTCAGTGGACAGTGAGCTGGGCCTCAAGACCAGAGGTCGTAGGTTCAAATCTGACCCCAGACTTTTCTTCATTTTCTAACTCTGGGCAAGTACTACAAGCCAACAAAAATCTGTACTTTCTATTACTGCTGTCAACATTTGCTTTTGGAGTCACTGTGTCTCATTCATCACTTCCATGATGGCTCTTTGAAAATGGAATATCTAAAGGCGACTATTACTGAGTCACAGCAGAGTGGTAGTTTGAGATTATGTCCTTTTGTTCGTGATCCATAACTTCAATTTCCATACAAAGTTCCTCAATGAACACTTAAATTGATCGTGAGAACCATTTATCATTAGATATTGTAAAGAATCCTAAGGGGGTGGGTGGGCGGCTGGGTAGCTCAGTGGATTGGGCGGCTGGGTAGCTCAGTGGATTGAGAGCCAAGCCTAGAGGTGGGAGGTCCTAGGTTCGAATCCGGCTTCAGCCACTTCCCAGCTGTGTGAACCTGGGCAAGTCACTTGACCCCCATTGCCTAGCCCTTACCACTCTTCTGCCTTGGAGCCAATACACAGTATATATATATATATATATATATATATATATATATATATATATATATATATATATATATACATATATACACATATATATACATATACATACATATACATATACATATATATAATATACAGTATATATATAAGGGTTTAAAAAAAGAAATAACTTGACTGGCATCGATGAATAGAATTAACATTTTAAAACAATATAATTAACATCTAAAAGAAAAAACATATTCATCCTGGGGTTGAGAAATCCCTTTAATATTAAAAATAGAAGCCAAGAAAGGAATTATTATTGGACATCCCTCTCAGGCAATGGAAATGATAGAAATCTCTCCACTACCTGTCTGGCTCTATGACCAGAGGTGGCAGTTCCAATTTTGCTCCCCAAGGAAGTTCTTTCCTATTGTCAAGCTGGTCTCTGCTGGTATCCTCCTTATGCAGTTCCACCTGTTGAGCTCTATTCAGATCGGAGCCATCCTGGGACCACAAAGAGAGCTGGGTAAGAGTAGGTGTGGATACAGCATGGACTCTTTCTTTAGTTCAGGTACCTCCCTGGGGACCTTTTGGGGAAGTCCTTCCTTCTATCCTCAGGCAGCAGCTTTGGAAATCAACCCACTGAAGAGCTTCCTCATGAAGTGTTATGGGTTGTTTTCAGCTGAGCTTTTTATGGCCACGGAGGGAAGGAAGAGAGGCTCAGCAGAATGGGTTCAATCAGCTGGGACTTGCACCGATTAGCCATTTGGCCAGCTTCTCCATTGTGCTTGTCCCAGAAGAAGAAGGCACTTGTTGATGGAGTGCCCTTTGTCAAAGGAAGCTTTGTGAAGCTCAGGCTTCTCCTGAAGTCCATGGTTCAGATCAGCAGGCGGCTTTTTGAGTGTCGTAATGAATGAAGCCTCCAGCAAGCCAAATAGCCTGGGGACCTGTGGCCATTTAGCCTTGAAGCCATGTAGTCAGGCTCCTAGCTACCAAAAACCGAAACCAACCAACCCTGGGAAAGTTGCAAACCCTTGAGTAGTTCAGTAAAAGGAAGTTGCAGCGCAGCTGAGTGGCTCAGTGGACAGTGAGCTGGGCCTCAAGACCAGAGGTCGTAGGTTCAAATCTGACCCCAGACTTTTCTTCATTTTCTAACTCTGGGCAAGTACTACAAGCCAACAAAAATCTGTACTTTCTATTACTGCTGTCAACATTTGCTTTTGGAGTCACTGTGTCTCATTCATCACTTCCATGATGGCTCTTTGAAAATGGAATATCTAAAGGCGACTATTACTGAGTCACAGCAGAGTGGTAGTTTGAGATTATGTCCTTTTGTTCGTGATCCATAACTTCAATTTCCATACAAAGTTCCTCAATGAACACTTAAATTGATCGTGAGAACCATTTATCATTAGATATTGTAAAGAATCCTAAGGGGGTGGGTGGGCGGCTGGGTAGCTCAGTGGATTGGGCGGCTGGGTAGCTCAGTGGATTGAGAGCCAAGCCTAGAGGTGGGAGGTCCTAGGTTCGAATCCGGCTTCAGCCACTTCCCAGCTGTGTGAACCTGGGCAAGTCACTTGACCCCCATTGCCTAGCCCTTACCACTCTTCTGCCTTGGAGCCAATACACAGTATATATATATATATATATATATATATATATATATATATATATATATATATATATACATATATACACATATATATACATATACATACATATACATATACATATATATAATATACAGTATATATATAAGGGTTTAAAAAAAGAAATAACTTGACTGGCATCGATGAATAGAATTAACATTTTAAAACAATATAATTAACATCTAAAAGAAAAAACATATTCATCCTGGGGTTGAGAAATCCCTTTAATATTAAAAATAGAAGCCAAGAAAGGAATTATTATTGGACATCCCTCTCAGGCAATGGAAATGATAGAAATCTCTCCACTACCTGTCTGGCTCTATGACCAGAGGTGGCAGTTCCAATTTTGCTCCCCAAGGAAGTTCTTTCCTATTGTCAAGCTGGTCTCTGCTGGTATCCTCCTTATGCAGTTCCACCTGTTGAGCTCTATTCAGATCGGAGCCATCCTGGGACCACAAAGAGAGCTGGGTAAGAGTAGGTGTGGATACAGCATGGACTCTTTCTTTAGTTCAGGTACCTCCCTGGGGACCTTTTGGGGAAGTCCTTCCTTCTATCCTCAGGCAGCAGCTTTGGAAATCAACCCACTGAAGAGCTTCCTCATGAAGGGTTATGGGTTGTTTTCAGCTGAGCTTTTTATGGCCACGGAGGGAAGGAAGAGAGGCTCAGCAGAATGGGTTCAATCAGCTGGGACTTGCACCGATTAGCCATTTGGCCAGCTTCTCCATTGTGCTTGTCCCAGAAGAAGAAGGCACTTGTTGATGGAGTGCCCTTTGTCAAAGGAAGCTTTGTGAAGCTCAGGCTTCTCCTGAAGTCCATGGTTCAGATCAGCAGGCGGCTTTTTGAGTGTCGTAATGAATGAAGCCTCCAGCAAGCCAAATAGCCTGGGGACCTGTGGCCATTTAGCCTTGAAGCCATGTAGTCAGGCTCCTAGCTACCAAAAACCGAAACCAACCAACCCTGGGAAAGTTGCAAACCCTTGAGTAGTTCAGTAAAAGGAAGTTGCAGCGCAGCTGAGTGGCTCAGTGGACAGAGAGCTGGGCCTCAAGACCAGAGGTCGTAGGTTCAAATCTGACCCCAGACTTTTCTTCATTTTCTAACTCTGGGCAAGTACTACAAGCCAACAAAAATCTGTACTTTCTATTACTGCTGTCAACATTTGCTTTTGGAGTCACTGTGTCTCATTCATCACTTCCATGATGGCTCTTTGAAAATGGAATATCTAAAGGCGACTATTACTGAGTCACAGCAGAGTGGTAGTTTGAGATTATGTCCTTTTGTTCGTGATCCATAACTTCAATTTCCATACAAAGTTCCTCAATGAACACTTAAATTGATCGTGAGAACCATTTATCATTAGATATTGTAAAGAATCCTAAGGGGGTGGGTGGGCGGCTGGGTAGCTCAGTGGATTGGGCGGCTGGGTAGCTCAGTGGATTGAGAGCCAAGCCTAGAGGTGGGAGGTCCTAGGTTCGAATCCGGCTTCAGCCACTTCCCAGCTGTGTGAACCTGGGCAAGTCACTTGACCCCCATTGCCTAGCCCTTACCACTCTTCTGCCTTGGAGCCAATACACAGTATATATATATATATATATATATATATACATATATACACATATACATATACATATACATACATATACATATACATCTATATAATATACAGTATATATATAAGGGTTTAAAAAAAGAAATAACTTGACTGGCATCGATGAATAGAATTAACATTTTAAAACAATATAATTAACATCTAAAAGAAAAAAAATATTCATCCTGGGGTTGAGAAATCCCTTTAATATTAAAAATAGAAGCCAAGAAAGGAATTATTATTGGACATCCCTCTCAGGCAATGGAAATGATAGAAATCTCTCCACTACCTGTCTGGCTCTATGACCAGAGGTGGCAGTTCCAATTTTGCTCCCCAAGGAAGTTCTTTCCTATTGTCAAGCTGGTCTCTGCTGGTATCCTCCTTATGCAGTTCCACCTGTTGAGCTCTATTCAGATCGGAGCCATCCTGGGACCACAAAGAGAGCTGGGTAAGAGTAGGTGTGGATACAGCATGGACTCTTTCTTTAGTTCAGGTACCTCCCTGGGGACCTTTTGGGGAAGTCCTTCCTTCTATCCTCAGGCAGCAGCTTTGGAAATCAACCCACTGAAGAGCTTCCTCATGAAGTGTTATGGGTTGTTTTCAGCTGAGCTTTTTATGGCCACGGAGGGAAGGAAGAGAGGCTCAGCAGAATGGGTTCAATCAGCTGGGACTTGCACCGATTAGCCATTTGGCCAGCTTCTCCATTGTGCTTGTCCCAGAAGAAGAAGGCACTTGTTGATGGAGTGCCCTTTGTCAAAGGAAGCTTTGTGAAGCTCAGGCTTCTCCTGAAGTCCATGGTTCAGATCAGCAGGCGGCTTTTTGAGTGTCGTAATGAATGAAGCCTCCAGCAAGCCAAATAGCCTGGGGACCTGTGGCCATTTAGCCTTGAAGCCATGTAGTCAGGCTCCTAGCTACCAAAAACCGAAACCAACCAACCCTGGGAAAGTTGCAAACCCTTGAGTAGTTCAGTAAAAGGAAGTTGCAGCGCAGCTGAGTGGCTCAGTGGACAGTGAGCTGGGCCTCAAGACCAGAGGTCGTAGGTTCAAATCTGACCCCAGACTTTTCTTCATTTTCTAACTCTGGGCAAGTACTACAAGCCAACAAAAATCTGTACTTTCTATTACTGCTGTCAACATTTGCTTTTGGAGTCACTGTGTCTCATTCATCACTTCCATGATGGCTCTTTGAAAATGGAATATCTAAAGGCGACTATTACTGAGTCACAGCAGAGTGGTAGTTTGAGATTATGTCCTTTTGTTCGTGATCCATAACTTCAATTTCCATACAAAGTTCCTCAATGAACACTTAAATTGATCGTGAGAACCATTTATCATTAGATATTGTAAAGAATCCTAAGGGGGTGGGTGGGCGGCTGGGTAGCTCAGTGGATTGGGCGGCTGGGTAGCTCAGTGGATTGAGAGCCAAGCCTAGAGGTGGGAGGTCCTAGGTTCGAATCCGGCTTCAGCCACTTCCCAGCTGTGTGAACCTGGGCAAGTCACTTGACCCTCATTGCCTAGCCCTTACCACTCTTCTGCCTTGGAGCCAATACACAGTATATATATATATATATATATATATATATATATATATATATATATATATATATATATATATACATATATACACATATACATATACATATACATACATATACATATACATCTATATAATATACAGTATATATATAAGGGTTTAAAAAAAGAAATAACTTGACTGGCATCGATGAATAGAATTAACATTTTAAAACAATATAATTAACATCTAAAAGAAAAAACATATTCATCCTGGGGTTGAGAAATCCCTTTAATATTAAAAATAGAAGCCAAGAAAGGAATTATTATTGGACATCCCTCTCAGGCAATGGAAATGATAGAAATCTCTCCACTACCTGTCTGGCTCTATGACCAGAGGTGGCAGTTCCAATTTTGCTCCCCAAGGAAGTTCTTTCCTATTGTCAAGCTGGTCTCTGCTGGTATCCTCCTTATGCAGTTCCACCTGTTGAGCTCTATTCAGATCGGAGCCATCCTGGGACCACAAAGAGAGCTGGGTAAGAGTAGGTGTGGATACAGCATGGACTCTTTCTTTAGTTCAGGTACCTCCCTGGGGACCTTTTGGGGAAGTCCTTCCTTCTATCCTCAGGCAGCAGCTTTGGAAATCAACCCACTGAAGAGCTTCCTCATGAAGTGTTATGGGTTGTTTTCAGCTGAGCTTTTTATGGCCACGGAGGGAAGGAAGAGAGGCTCAGCAGAATGGGTTCAATCAGCTGGGACTTGCACCGATTAGCCATTTGGCCAGCTTCTCCATTGTGCTTGTCCCAGAAGAAGAAGGCACTTGTTGATGGAGTGCCCTTTGTCAAAGGAAGCTTTGTGAAGCTCAGGCTTCTCCTGAAGTCCATGGTTCAGATCAGCAGGCGGCTTTTTGAGTGTCGTAATGAATGAAGCCTCCAGCAAGCCAAATAGCCTGGGGACCTGTGGCCATTTAGCCTTGAAGCCATGTAGTCAGGCTCCTAGCTACCAAAAACCGAAACCAACCAACCCTGGGAAAGTTGCAAACCCTTGAGTAGTTCAGTAAAAGGAAGTTGCAGCGCAGCTGAGTGGCTCAGTGGACAGAGAGCTGGGCCTCAAGACCAGAGGTCGTAGGTTCAAATCTGACCCCAGACTTTTCTTCATTTTCTAACTCTGGGCAAGTACTACAAGCCAACAAAAATCTGTACTTTCTATTACTGCTGTCAACATTTGCTTTTGGAGTCACTGTGTCTCATTCATCACTTCCATGATGGCTCTTTGAAAATGGAATATCTAAAGGCGACTATTACTGAGTCACAGCAGAGTGGTAGTTTGAGATTATGTCCTTTTGTTCGTGATCCATAACTTCAATTTCCATACAAAGTTCCTCAATGAACACTTAAATTGATCGTGAGAACCATTTATCATTAGATATTGTAAAGAATCCTAAGGGGGTGGGTGGGCGGCTGGGTAGCTCAGTGGATTGGGCGGCTGGGTAGCTCAGTGGATTGAGAGCCAAGCCTAGAGGTGGGAGGTCCTAGGTTCGAATCCGGCTTCAGCCACTTCCCAGCTGTGTGAACCTGGGCAAGTCACTTGACCCCCATTGCCTAGCCCTTACCACTCTTCTGCCTTGGAGCCAATACACAGTATATATATATATATATATATATATATATACATATATATACATATATATATATATATATATATATATATATATATACATATATATACATATACATATACATATACATACATATACATATACATCTATATAATATACAGTATATATATAAGGGTTTAAAAAAGAAATAACTTGACTGGCATCGATGAATAGAATTAACATTTTAAAACAATATAATTAACATCTAAAAGAAAAAACATATTCATCCTGGGGTTGAGAAATCCCTTTAATATTAAAAATAGAAGCCAAGAAAGGAATTATTATTGGACATCCCTCTCAGGCAATGGAAATGATAGAAATCTCTCCACTACCTGTCTGGCTCTATGACCAGAGGTGGCAGTTCCAATTTTGCTCCCCAAGGAAGTTCTTTCCTATTGTCAAGCTGGTCTCTGCTGGTATCCTCCTTATGCAGTTCCACCTGTTGAGCTCTATTCAGATCGGAGCCATCCTGGGACCACAAAGAGAGCTGGGTAAGAGTAGGTGTGGATACAGCATGGACTCTTTCTTTAGTTCAGGTACCTCCCTGGGGACCTTTTGGGGAAGTCCTTCCTTCTATCCTCAGGCAGCAGCTTTGGAAATCAACCCACTGAAGAGCTTCCTCATGAAGTGTTATGGGTTGTTTTCAGCTGAGCTTTTTATGGCCACGGAGGGAAGGAAGAGAGGCTCAGCAGAATGGGTTCAATCAGCTGGGACTTGCACCGATTAGCCATTTGGCCAGCTTCTCCATTGTGCTTGTCCCAGAAGAAGAAGGCACTTGTTGATGGAGTGCCCTTTGTCAAAGGAAGCTTTGTGAAGCTCAGGCTTCTCCTGAAGTCCATGGTTCAGATCAGCAGGCGGCTTTTTGAGTGTCGTAATGAATGAAGCCTCCAGCAAGCCAAATAGCCTGGGGACCTGTGGCCATTTAGCCTTGAAGCCATGTAGTCAGGCTCCTAGCTACCAAAAACCGAAACCAACCAACCCTGGGAAAGTTGCAAACCCTTGAGTAGTTCAGTAAAAGGAAGTTGCAGCGCAGCTGAGTGGCTCAGTGGACAGAGAGCTGGGCCTCAAGACCAGAGGTCGTAGGTTCAAATCTGACCCCAGACTTTTCTTCATTTTCTAACTCTGGGCAAGTACTACAAGCCAACAAAAATCTGTACTTTCTATTACTGCTGTCAACATTTGCTTTTGGAGTCACTGTGTCTCATTCATCACTTCCATGATGGCTCTTTGAAAATGGAATATCTAAAGGCGACTATTACTGAGTCACAGCAGAGTGGTAGTTTGAGATTATGTCCTTTTGTTCGTGATCCATAACTTCAATTTCCATACAAAGTTCCTCAATGAACACTTAAATTGATCGTGAGAACCATTTATCATTAGATATTGTAAAGAATCCTAAGGGGGTGGGTGGGCGGCTGGGTAGCTCAGTGGATTGGGCGGCTGGGTAGCTCAGTGGATTGAGAGCCAAGCCTAGAGGTGGGAGGTCCTAGGTTCGAATCCGGCTTCAGCCACTTCCCAGCTGTGTGAACCTGGGCAAGTCACTTGACCCTCATTGCCTAGCCCTTACCACTCTTCTGCCTTGGAGCCAATACACAGTATATATATATATATATATATATATATATATATATATATATATATATATATATATATATATACATATATACACATATACATATACATATACATACATATACATATACATCTATATAATATACAGTATATATATAAGGGTTTAAAAAAAGAAATAACTTGACTGGCATCGATGAATAGAATTAACATTTTAAAACAATATAATTAACATCTAAAAGAAAAAAAATATTCATCCTGGGGTTGAGAAATCCCTTTAATATTAAAAATAGAAGCCAAGAAAGGAATTATTATTGGACATCCCTCTCAGGCAATGGAAATGATAGAAATCTCTCCACTACCTGTCTGGCTCTATGACCAGAGGTGGCAGTTCCAATTTTGCTCCCCAAGGAAGTTCTTTCCTATTGTCAAGCTGGTCTCTGCTGGTATCCTCCTTATGCAGTTCCACCTGTTGAGCTCTATTCAGATCGGAGCCATCCTGGGACCACAAAGAGAGCTGGGTAAGAGTAGGTGTGGATACAGCATGGACTCTTTCTTTAGTTCAGGTACCTCCCTGGGGACCTTTTGGGGAAGTCCTTCCTTCTATCCTCAGGCAGCAGCTTTGGAAATCAACCCACTGAAGAGCTTCCTCATGAAGTGTTATGGGTTGTTTTCAGCTGAGCTTTTTATGGCCACGGAGGGAAGGAAGAGAGGCTCAGCAGAATGGGTTCAATCAGCTGGGACTTGCACCGATTAGCCATTTGGCCAGCTTCTCCATTGTGCTTGTCCCAGAAGAAGAAGGCACTTGTTGATGGAGTGCCCTTTGTCAAAGGAAGCTTTGTGAAGCTCAGGCTTCTCCTGAAGTCCATGGTTCAGATCAGCAGGCGGCTTTTTGAGTGTCGTAATGAATGAAGCCTCCAGCAAGCCAAATAGCCTGGGGACCTGTGGCCATTTAGCCTTGAAGCCATGTAGTCAGGCTCCTAGCTACCAAAAACCGACCAACCAACCCTGGGAAAGTTGCAAACCCTTGAGTAGTTCAGTAAAAGGAAGTTGCAGCGCAGCTGAGTGGCTCAGTGGACAGTGAGCTGGGCCTCAAGACCAGAGGTCGTAGGTTCAAATCTGACCCCAGACTTTTCTTCATTTTCTAACTCTGGGCAAGTACTACAAGCCAACAAAAATCTGTACTTTCTATTACTGCTGTCAACATTTGCTTTTGGAGTCACTGTGTCTCATTCATCACTTCCATGATGGCTCTTTGAAAATGGAATATCTAAAGGCGACTATTACTGAGTCACAGCAGAGTGGTAGTTTGAGATTATGTCCTTTTGTTCGTGATCCATAACTTCAATTTCCATACAAAGTTCCTCAATGAACACTTAAATTGATCGTGAGAACCATTTATCATTAGATATTGTAAAGAATCCTAAGGGGGTGGGTGGGCGGCTGGGTAGCTCAGTGGATTGGGCGGCTGGGTAGCTCAGTGGATTGAGAGCCAAGCCTAGAGGTGGGAGGTCCTAGGTTCGAATCCGGCTTCAGCCACTTCCCAGCTGTGTGAACCTGGGCAAGTCACTTGACCCCCATTGCCTAGCCCTTACCACTCTTCTGCCTTGGAGCCAATACACAGTATATATATATATATATATATATATATATATATATATATATACATATATACACATATATATACATATACATACATATACATATACATATATATAATATACAGTATATATATAAGGGTTTAAAAAAAGAAATAACTTGACTGGCATCGATGAATAGAATTAACATTTTAAAACAATATAATTAACATCTAAAAGAAAAAACATATTCATCCTGGGGTTGAGAAATCCCTTTAATATTAAAAATAGAAGCCAAGAAAGGAATTATTATTGGACATCCCTCTCAGGCAATGGAAATGATAGAAATCTCTCCACTACCTGTCTGGCTCTATGACCAGAGGTGGCAGTTCCAATTTTGCTCCCCAAGGAAGTTCTTTCCTATTGTCAAGCTGGTCTCTGCTGGTATCCTCCTTATGCAGTTCCACCTGTTGAGCTCTATTCAGATCGGAGCCATCCTGGGACCACAAAGAGAGCTGGGTAAGAGTAGGTGTGGATACAGCATGGACTCTTTCTTTAGTTCAGGTACCTCCCTGGGGACCTTTTGGGGAAGTCCTTCCTTCTATCCTCAGGCAGCAGCTTTGGAAATCAACCCACTGAAGAGCTTCCTCATGAAGTGTTATGGGTTGTTTTCAGCTGAGCTTTTTATGGCCACGGAGGGAAGGAAGAGAGGCTCAGCAGAATGGGTTCAATCAGCTGGGACTTGCACCGATTAGCCATTTGGCCAGCTTCTCCATTGTGCTTGTCCCAGAAGAAGAAGGCACTTGTTGATGGAGTGCCCTTTGTCAAAGGAAGCTTTGTGAAGCTCAGGCTTCTCCTGAAGTCCATGGTTCAGATCAGCAGGCGGCTTTTTGAGTGTCGTAATGAATGAAGCCTCCAGCAAGCCAAATAGCCTGGGGACCTGTGGCCATTTAGCCTTGAAGCCATGTAGTCAGGCTCCTAGCTACCAAAAACCGAAACCAACCAACCCTGGGAAAGTTGCAAACCCTTGAGTAGTTCAGTAAAAGGAAGTTGCAGCGCAGCTGAGTGGCTCAGTGGACAGTGAGCTGGGCCTCAAGACCAGAGGTCGTAGGTTCAAATCTGACCCCAGACTTTTCTTCATTTTCTAACTCTGGGCAAGTACTACAAGCCAACAAAAATCTGTACTTTCTATTACTGCTGTCAACATTTGCTTTTGGAGTCACTGTGTCTCATTCATCACTTCCATGATGGCTCTTTGAAAATGGAATATCTAAAGGCGACTATTACTGAGTCACAGCAGAGTGGTAGTTTGAGATTATGTCCTTTTGTTCGTGATCCATAACTTCAATTTCCATACAAAGTTCCTCAATGAACACTTAAATTGATCGTGAGAACCATTTATCATTAGATATTGTAAAGAATCCTAAGGGGGTGGGTGGGCGGCTGGGTAGCTCAGTGGATTGGGCGGCTGGGTAGCTCAGTGGATTGAGAGCCAAGCCTAGAGGTGGGAGGTCCTAGGTTCGAATCCGGCTTCAGCCACTTCCCAGCTGTGTGAACCTGGGCAAGTCACTTGACCCCCATTGCCTAGCCCTTACCACTCTTCTGCCTTGGAGCCAATACACAGTATATATATATATATATATATATATATATATATATATATATATATATACATATATACACATATATATACATATACATACATATACATATACATATATATAATATACAGTATATATATAAGGGTTTAAAAAAAGAAATAACTTGACTGGCATCGATGAATAGAATTAACATTTTAAAACAATATAATTAACATCTAAAAGAAAAAACATATTCATCCTGGGGTTGAGAAATCCCTTTAATATTAAAAATAGAAGCCAAGAAAGGAATTATTATTGGACATCCCTCTCAGGCAATGGAAATGATAGAAATCTCTCCACTACCTGTCTGGCTCTATGACCAGAGGTGGCAGTTCCAATTTTGCTCCCCAAGGAAGTTCTTTCCTATTGTCAAGCTGGTCTCTGCTGGTATCCTCCTTATGCAGTTCCACCTGTTGAGCTCTATTCAGATCGGAGCCATCCTGGGACCACAAAGAGAGCTGGGTAAGAGTAGGTGTGGATACAGCATGGACTCTTTCTTTAGTTCAGGTACCTCCCTGGGGACCTTTTGGGGAAGTCCTTCCTTCTATCCTCAGGCAGCAGCTTTGGAAATCAACCCACTGAAGAGCTTCCTCATGAAGGGTTATGGGTTGTTTTCAGCTGAGCTTTTTATGGCCACGGAGGGAAGGAAGAGAGGCTCAGCAGAATGGGTTCAATCAGCTGGGACTTGCACCGATTAGCCATTTGGCCAGCTTCTCCATTGTGCTTGTCCCAGAAGAAGAAGGCACTTGTTGATGGAGTGCCCTTTGTCAAAGGAAGCTTTGTGAAGCTCAGGCTTCTCCTGAAGTCCATGGTTCAGATCAGCAGGCGGCTTTTTGAGTGTCGTAATGAATGAAGCCTCCAGCAAGCCAAATAGCCTGGGGACCTGTGGCCATTTAGCCTTGAAGCCATGTAGTCAGGCTCCTAGCTACCAAAAACCGAAACCAACCAACCCTGGGAAAGTTGCAAACCCTTGAGTAGTTCAGTAAAAGGAAGTTGCAGCGCAGCTGAGTGGCTCAGTGGACAGAGAGCTGGGCCTCAAGACCAGAGGTCGTAGGTTCAAATCTGACCCCAGACTTTTCTTCATTTTCTAACTCTGGGCAAGTACTACAAGCCAACAAAAATCTGTACTTTCTATTACTGCTGTCAACATTTGCTTTTGGAGTCACTGTGTCTCATTCATCACTTCCATGATGGCTCTTTGAAAATGGAATATCTAAAGGCGACTATTACTGAGTCACAGCAGAGTGGTAGTTTGAGATTATGTCCTTTTGTTCGTGATCCATAACTTCAATTTCCATACAAAGTTCCTCAATGAACACTTAAATTGATCGTGAGAACCATTTATCATTAGATATTGTAAAGAATCCTAAGGGGGTGGGTGGGCGGCTGGGTAGCTCAGTGGATTGGGCGGCTGGGTAGCTCAGTGGATTGAGAGCCAAGCCTAGAGGTGGGAGGTCCTAGGTTCGAATCCGGCTTCAGCCACTTCCCAGCTGTGTGAACCTGGGCAAGTCACTTGACCCCCATTGCCTAGCCCTTACCACTCTTCTGCCTTGGAGCCAATACACAGTATATATATATATATATATATATATACATATATACACATATACATATACATATACATACATATACATATACATCTATATAATATACAGTATATATATAAGGGTTTAAAAAAAGAAATAACTTGACTGGCATCGATGAATAGAATTAACATTTTAAAACAATATAATTAACATCTAAAAGAAAAAAAATATTCATCCTGGGGTTGAGAAATCCCTTTAATATTAAAAATAGAAGCCAAGAAAGGAATTATTATTGGACATCCCTCTCAGGCAATGGAAATGATAGAAATCTCTCCACTACCTGTCTGGCTCTATGACCAGAGGTGGCAGTTCCAATTTTGCTCCCCAAGGAAGTTCTTTCCTATTGTCAAGCTGGTCTCTGCTGGTATCCTCCTTATGCAGTTCCACCTGTTGAGCTCTATTCAGATCGGAGCCATCCTGGGACCACAAAGAGAGCTGGGTAAGAGTAGGTGTGGATACAGCATGGACTCTTTCTTTAGTTCAGGTACCTCCCTGGGGACCTTTTGGGGAAGTCCTTCCTTCTATCCTCAGGCAGCAGCTTTGGAAATCAACCCACTGAAGAGCTTCCTCATGAAGTGTTATGGGTTGTTTTCAGCTGAGCTTTTTATGGCCACGGAGGGAAGGAAGAGAGGCTCAGCAGAATGGGTTCAATCAGCTGGGACTTGCACCGATTAGCCATTTGGCCAGCTTCTCCATTGTGCTTGTCCCAGAAGAAGAAGGCACTTGTTGATGGAGTGCCCTTTGTCAAAGGAAGCTTTGTGAAGCTCAGGCTTCTCCTGAAGTCCATGGTTCAGATCAGCAGGCGGCTTTTTGAGTGTCGTAATGAATGAAGCCTCCAGCAAGCCAAATAGCCTGGGGACCTGTGGCCATTTAGCCTTGAAGCCATGTAGTCAGGCTCCTAGCTACCAAAAACCGAAACCAACCAACCCTGGGAAAGTTGCAAACCCTTGAGTAGTTCAGTAAAAGGAAGTTGCAGCGCAGCTGAGTGGCTCAGTGGACAGTGAGCTGGGCCTCAAGACCAGAGGTCGTAGGTTCAAATCTGACCCCAGACTTTTCTTCATTTTCTAACTCTGGGCAAGTACTACAAGCCAACAAAAATCTGTACTTTCTATTACTGCTGTCAACATTTGCTTTTGGAGTCACTGTGTCTCATTCATCACTTCCATGATGGCTCTTTGAAAATGGAATATCTAAAGGCGACTATTACTGAGTCACAGCAGAGTGGTAGTTTGAGATTATGTCCTTTTGTTCGTGATCCATAACTTCAATTTCCATACAAAGTTCCTCAATGAACACTTAAATTGATCGTGAGAACCATTTATCATTAGATATTGTAAAGAATCCTAAGGGGGTGGGTGGGCGGCTGGGTAGCTCAGTGGATTGGGCGGCTGGGTAGCTCAGTGGATTGAGAGCCAAGCCTAGAGGTGGGAGGTCCTAGGTTCGAATCCGGCTTCAGCCACTTCCCAGCTGTGTGAACCTGGGCAAGTCACTTGACCCCCATTGCCTAGCCCTTACCACTCTTCTGCCTTGGAGCCAATACACAGTATATATATATATATATATATATATATATATATATATATATATATATATATATATATATATATATATATATATATATAAATATAAATATATATATATATATATATATATACATATATACACATATATATACATATACATACATATACATATACATATATATAATATACAGTATATATATAAGGGTTTAAAAAAAGAAATAACTTGACTGGCATCGATGAATAGAATTAACATTTTAAAACAATATAATTAACATCTAAAAGAAAAAACATATTCATCCTGGGGTTGAGAAATCCCTTTAATATTAAAAATAGAAGCCAAGAAAGGAATTATTATTGGACATCCCTCTCAGGCAATGGAAATGATAGAAATCTCTCCACTACCTGTCTGGCTCTATGACCAGAGGTGGCAGTTCCAATTTTGCTCCCCAAGGAAGTTCTTTCCTATTGTCAAGCTGGTCTCTGCTGGTATCCTCCTTATGCAGTTCCACCTGTTGAGCTCTATTCAGATCGGAGCCATCCTGGGACCACAAAGAGAGCTGGGTAAGAGTAGGTGTGGATACAGCATGGACTCTTTCTTTAGTTCAGGTACCTCCCTGGGGACCTTTTGGGGAAGTCCTTCCTTCTATCCTCAGGCAGCAGCTTTGGAAATCAACCCACTGAAGAGCTTCCTCATGAAGGGTTATGGGTTGTTTTCAGCTGAGCTTTTTATGGCCACGGAGGGAAGGAAGAGAGGCTCAGCAGAATGGGTTCAATCAGCTGGGACTTGCACCGATTAGCCATTTGGCCAGCTTCTCCATTGTGCTTGTCCCAGAAGAAGAAGGCACTTGTTGATGGAGTGCCCTTTGTCAAAGGAAGCTTTGTGAAGCTCAGGCTTCTCCTGAAGTCCATGGTTCAGATCAGCAGGCGGCTTTTTGAGTGTCGTAATGAATGAAGCCTCCAGCAAGCCAAATAGCCTGGGGACCTGTGGCCATTTAGCCTTGAAGCCATGTAGTCAGGCTCCTAGCTACCAAAAACCGAAACCAACCAACCCTGGGAAAGTTGCAAACCCTTGAGTAGTTCAGTAAAAGGAAGTTGCAGCGCAGCTGAGTGGCTCAGTGGACAGAGAGCTGGGCCTCAAGACCAGAGGTCGTAGGTTCAAATCTGACCCCAGACTTTTCTTCATTTTCTAACTCTGGGCAAGTACTACAAGCCAACAAAAATCTGTACTTTCTATTACTGCTGTCAACATTTGCTTTTGGAGTCACTGTGTCTCATTCATCACTTCCATGATGGCTCTTTGAAAATGGAATATCTAAAGGCGACTATTACTGAGTCACAGCAGAGTGGTAGTTTGAGATTATGTCCTTTTGTTCGTGATCCATAACTTCAATTTCCATACAAAGTTCCTCAATGAACACTTAAATTGATCGTGAGAACCATTTATCATTAGATATTGTAAAGAATCCTAAGGGGGTGGGTGGGCGGCTGGGTAGCTCAGTGGATTGGGCGGCTGGGTAGCTCAGTGGATTGAGAGCCAAGCCTAGAGGTGGGAGGTCCTAGGTTCGAATCCGGCTTCAGCCACTTCCCAGCTGTGTGAACCTGGGCAAGTCACTTGACCCCCATTGCCTAGCCCTTACCACTCTTCTGCCTTGGAGCCAATACACAGTATATATATATATATATATATATACATATATACACATATACATATACATATACATACATATACATATACATCTATATAATATACAGTATATATATAAGGGTTTAAAAAAAGAAATAACTTGACTGGCATCGATGAATAGAATTAACATTTTAAAACAATATAATTAACATCTAAAAGAAAAAAAATATTCATCCTGGGGTTGAGAAATCCCTTTAATATTAAAAATAGAAGCCAAGAAAGGAATTATTATTGGACATCCCTCTCAGGCAATGGAAATGATAGAAATCTCTCCACTACCTGTCTGGCTCTATGACCAGAGGTGGCAGTTCCAATTTTGCTCCCCAAGGAAGTTCTTTCCTATTGTCAAGCTGGTCTCTGCTGGTATCCTCCTTATGCAGTTCCACCTGTTGAGCTCTATTCAGATCGGAGCCATCCTGGGACCACAAAGAGAGCTGGGTAAGAGTAGGTGTGGATACAGCATGGACTCTTTCTTTAGTTCAGGTACCTCCCTGGGGACCTTTTGGGGAAGTCCTTCCTTCTATCCTCAGGCAGCAGCTTTGGAAATCAACCCACTGAAGAGCTTCCTCATGAAGGGTTATGGGTTGTTTTCAGCTGAGCTTTTTATGGCCACGGAGGGAAGGAAGAGAGGCTCAGCAGAATGGGTTCAATCAGCTGGGACTTGCACCGATTAGCCATTTGGCCAGCTTCTCCATTGTGCTTGTCCCAGAAGAAGAAGGCACTTGTTGATGGAGTGCCCTTTGTCAAAGGAAGCTTTGTGAAGCTCAGGCTTCTCCTGAAGTCCATGGTTCAGATCAGCAGGCGGCTTTTTGAGTGTCGTAATGAATGAAGCCTCCAGCAAGCCAAATAGCCTGGGGACCTGTGGCCATTTAGCCTTGAAGCCATGTAGTCAGGCTCCTAGCTACCAAAAACCGAAACCAACCAACCCTGGGAAAGTTGCAAACCCTTGAGTAGTTCAGTAAAAGGAAGTTGCAGCGTAGCTGAGTGGCTCAGTGGACAGAGAGCTGGGCCTCAAGACCAGAGGTCGTAGGTTCAAATCTGACCCCAGACTTTTCTTCATTTTCTAACTCTGGGCAAGTACTACAAGCCAACAAAAATCTGTACTTTCTAATACTGCTGTCAACATTTGCTTTTGGAGTCACTGTGTCTCATTCATCACTTCCATGATGGCTCTTTGAAAATGGAATATCTAAAGGCGACTATTACTGAGTCACAGCAGAGTGGTAGTTTGAGATTATGTCCTTTTGTTCGTGATCCATAACTTCAATTTCCATACAAAGTTCCTCAATGAACACTTAAATTGATCGTGAGAACCATTTATCATTAGATATTGTAAAGAATCCTAAGGGGGTGGGTGGGCGGCTGGGTAGCTCCGTGGATTGGGCGGCTGGGTAGCTCAGTGGATTGAGAGCCAAGCCTAGAGGTGGGAGGTCCTAGGTTCGAATCCGGCTTCAGCCACTTCCCAGCTGTGTGAACCTGGGCAAGTCACTTGACCCCCATTGCCTAGCCCTTACCACTCTTCTGCCTTGGAGCCAATACACAGTATATATATATATATATATATATATATATATATATATATATATATATATATATATATATATATATATATATATATACATATATACACATATACATATACATATACATACATATACATATACATCTATATAATATACAGTATATATATAAGGGTTTAAAAAAAGAAATAACTTGACTGGCATCGATGAATAGAATTAACATTTTAAAACAATATAATTAACATCTAAAAGAAAAAAAATATTCATCCTGGGGTTGAGAAATCCCTTTAATATTAAAAATAGAAGCCAAGAAAGGAATTATTATTGGACATCCCTCTCAGGCAATGGAAATGATAGAAATCTCTCCACTACCTGTCTGGCTCTATGACCAGAGGTGGCAGTTCCAATTTTGCTCCCCAAGGAAGTTCTTTCCTATTGTCAAGCTGGTCTCTGCTGGTATCCTCCTTATGCAGTTCCACCTGTTGAGCTCTATTCAGATCGGAGCCATCCTGGGACCACAAAGAGAGCTGGGTAAGAGTAGGTGTGGATACAGCATGGACTCTTTCTTTAGTTCAGGTACCTCCCTGGGGACCTTTTGGGGAAGTCCTTCCTTCTATCCTCAGGCAGCAGCTTTGGAAATCAACCCACTGAAGAGCTTCCTCATGAAGGGTTATGGGTTGTTTTCAGCTGAGCTTTTTATGGCCACGGAGGGAAGGAAGAGAGGCTCAGCAGAATGGGTTCAATCAGCTGGGACTTGCACCGATTAGCCATTTGGCCAGCTTCTCCATTGTGCTTGTCCCAGAAGAAGAAGGCACTTGTTGATGGAGTGCCCTTTGTCAAAGGAAGCTTTGTGAAGCTCAGGCTTCTCCTGAAGTCCATGGTTCAGATCAGCAGGCGGCTTTTTGAGTGTCGTAATGAATGAAGCCTCCAGCAAGCCAAATAGCCTGGGGACCTGTGGCCATTTAGCCTTGAAGCCATGTAGTCAGGCTCCTAGCTACCAAAAACCGAAACCAACCAACCCTGGGAAAGTTGCAAACCCTTGAGTAGTTCAGTAAAAGGAAGTTGCAGCGCAGCTGAGTGGCTCAGTGGACAGTGAGCTGGGCCTCAAGACCAGAGGTCGTAGGTTCAAATCTGACCCCAGACTTTTCTTCATTTTCTAACTCTGGGCAAGTACTACAAGCCAACAAAAATCTGTACTTTCTATTACTGCTGTCAACATTTGCTTTTGGAGTCACTGTGTCTCATTCATCACTTCCATGATGGCTCTTTGAAAATGGAATATCTAAAGGCGACTATTACTGAGTCACAGCAGAGTGGTAGTTTGAGATTATGTCCTTTTGTTCGTGATCCATAACTTCAATTTCCATACAAAGTTCCTCAATGAACACTTAAATTGATCGTGAGAACCATTTATCATTAGATATTGTAAAGAATCCTAAGGGGGTGGGTGGGCGGCTGGGTAGCTCAGTGGATTGGGCGGCTGGGTAGCTCAGTGGATTGAGAGCCAAGCCTAGAGGTGGGAGGTCCTAGGTTCGAATCCGGCTTCAGCCACTTCCCAGCTGTGTGAACCTGGGCAAGTCACTTGACCCCCATTGCCTAGCCCTTACCACTCTTCTGCCTTGGAGCCAATACACAGTATATATATATATATATATATATATATATATATATATATATATATATATATATATATATACATATATATACATATACATATACATATACATACATATACATATACATCTATATAATATACAGTATATATATAAGGGTTTAAAAAAAGAAATAACTTGACTGGCATCGATGAATAGAATTAACATTTTAAAACAATATAATTAACATCTAAAAGAAAAAACATATTCATCCTGGGGTTGAGAAATCCCTTTAATATTAAAAATAGAAGCCAAGAAAGGAATTATTATTGGACATCCCTCTCAGGCAATGGAAATGATAGAAATCTCTCCACTACCTGTCTGGCTCTATGACCAGAGGTGGCAGTTCCAATTTTGCTCCCCAAGGAAGTTCTTTCCTATTGTCAAGCTGGTCTCTGCTGGTATCCTCCTTATGCAGTTCCACCTGTTGAGCTCTATTCAGATCGGAGCCATCCTGGGACCACAAAGAGAGCTGGGTAAGAGTAGGTGTGGATACAGCATGGACTCTTTCTTTAGTTCAGGTACCTCCCTGGGGACCTTTTGGGGAAGTCCTTCCTTCTATCCTCAGGCAGCAGCTTTGGAAATCAACCCACTGAAGAGCTTCCTCATGAAGTGTTATGGGTTGTTTTCAGCTGAGCTTTTTATGGCCACGGAGGGAAGGAAGAGAGGCTCAGCAGAATGGGTTCAATCAGCTGGGACTTGCACCGATTAGCCATTTGGCCAGCTTCTCCATTGTGCTTGTCCCAGAAGAAGAAGGCACTTGTTGATGGAGTGCCCTTTGTCAAAGGAAGCTTTGTGAAGCTCAGGCTTCTCCTGAAGTCCATGGTTCAGATCAGCAGGCGGCTTTTTGAGTGTCGTAATGAATGAAGCCTCCAGCAAGCCAAATAGCCTGGGGACCTGTGGCCATTTAGCCTTGAAGCCATGTAGTCAGGCTCCTAGCTACCAAAAACCGAAACCAACCAACCCTGGGAAAGTTGCAAACCCTTGAGTAGTTCAGTAAAAGGAAGTTGCAGCGCAGCTGAGTGGCTCAGTGGACAGAGAGCTGGGCCTCAAGACCAGAGGTCGTAGGTTCGAATCTGACCCCAGACTTTTCTTCATTTTCTAACTCTGGGCAAGTACTACAAGCCAACAAAAATCTGTACTTTCTATTACTGCTGTCAACATTTGCTTTTGGAGTCACTGTGTCTCATTCATCACTTCCATGATGGCTCTTTGAAAATGGAATATCTAAAGGCGACTATTACTGAGTCACAGCAGAGTGGTAGTTTGAGATTATGTCCTTTTGTTCGTGATCCATAACTTCAATTTCCATACAAAGTTCCTCAATGAACACTTAAATTGATCGTGAGAACCATTTATCATTAGATATTGTAAAGAATCCTAAGGGGGTGGGTGGGCGGCTGGGTAGCTCAGTGGATTGGGCGGCTGGGTAGCTCAGTGGATTGAGAGCCAAGCCTAGAGGTGGGAGGTCCTAGGTTCGAATCCGGCTTCAGCCACTTCCCAGCTGTGTGAACCTGGGCAAGTCACTTGACCCCCATTGCCTAGCCCTTACCACTCTTCTGCCTTGGAGCCAATACACAGTATATATATATATATATATATATATATATATACATATATACACATATACATATACATATACATACATATACATATACATCTATATAATATACAGTATATATATAAGGGTTTAAAAAAAGAAATAACTTGACTGGCATCGATGAATAGAATTAACATTTTAAAACAATATAATTAACATCTAAAAGAAAAAAAATATTCATCCTGGGGTTGAGAAATCCCTTTAATATTAAAAATAGAAGCCAAGAAAGGAATTATTATTGGACATCCCTCTCAGGCAATGGAAATGATAGAAATCTCTCCACTACCTGTCTGGCTCTATGACCAGAGGTGGCAGTTCCAATTTTGCTCCCCAAGGAAGTTCTTTCCTATTGTCAAGCTGGTCTCTGCTGGTATCCTCCTTATGCAGTTCCACCTGTTGAGCTCTATTCAGATCGGAGCCATCCTGGGACCACAAAGAGAGCTGGGTAAGAGTAGGTGTGGATACAGCATGGACTCTTTCTTTAGTTCAGGTACCTCCCTGGGGACCTTTTGGGGAAGTCCTTCCTTCTATCCTCAGGCAGCAGCTTTGGAAATCAACCCACTGAAGAGCTTCCTCATGAAGTGTTATGGGTTGTTTTCAGCTGAGCTTTTTATGGCCACGGAGGGAAGGAAGAGAGGCTCAGCAGAATGGGTTCAATCAGCTGGGACTTGCACCGATTAGCCATTTGGCCAGCTTCTCCATTGTGCTTGTCCCAGAAGAAGAAGGCACTTGTTGATGGAGTGCCCTTTGTCAAAGGAAGCTTTGTGAAGCTCAGGCTTCTCCTGAAGTCCATGGTTCAGATCAGCAGGCGGCTTTTTGAGTGTCGTAATGAATGAAGCCTCCAGCAAGCCAAATAGCCTGGGGACCTGTGGCCATTTAGCCTTGAAGCCATGTAGTCAGGCTCCTAGCTACCAAAAACCGAAACCAACCAACCCTGGGAAAGTTGCAAACCCTTGAGTAGTTCAGTAAAAGGAAGTTGCAGCGCAGCTGAGTGGCTCAGTGGACAGTGAGCTGGGCCTCAAGACCAGAGGTCGTAGGTTCAAATCTGACCCCAGACTTTTCTTCATTTTCTAACTCTGGGCAAGTACTACAAGCCAACAAAAATCTGTACTTTCTATTACTGCTGTCAACATTTGCTTTTGGAGTCACTGTGTCTCATTCATCACTTCCATGATGGCTCTTTGAAAATGGAATATCTAAAGGCGACTATTACTGAGTCACAGCAGAGTGGTAGTTTGAGATTATGTCCTTTTGTTCGTGATCCATAACTTCAATTTCCATACAAAGTTCCTCAATGAACACTTAAATTGATCGTGAGAACCATTTATCATTAGATATTGTAAAGAATCCTAAGGGGGTGGGTGGGCGGCTGGGTAGCTCAGTGGATTGGGCGGCTGGGTAGCTCAGTGGATTGAGAGCCAAGCCTAGAGGTGGGAGGTCCTAGGTTCGAATCCGGCTTCAGCCACTTCCCAGCTGTGTGAACCTGGGCAAGTCACTTGACCCCCATTGCCTAGCCCTTACCACTCTTCTGCCTTGGAGCCAATACACAGTATATATATATATATATATATATATATATATATATATATATATATATATATATATATATATATATATATATATATATATATATATATATATATATATATATATATATATATATATATATATATATATATATATATATATATATATATATATATATATATATATATACATATACATATACATATACATATACATACATATACATATACATCTATATAATATACAGTATATATATAAGGGTTTAAAAAAAGAAATAACTTGACTGGCATCGATGAATAGAATTAACATTTTAAAACAATATAATTAACATCTAAAAGAAAAAACATATTCATCCTGGGGTTGAGAAATCCCTTTAATATTAAAAATAGAAGCCAAGAAAGGAATTATTATTGGACATCCCTCTCAGGCAATGGAAATGATAGAAATCTCTCCACTACCTGTCTGGCTCTATGACCAGAGGTGGCAGTTCCAATTTTGCTCCCCAAGGAAGTTCTTTCCTATTGTCAAGCTGGTCTCTGCTGGTATCCTCCTTATGCAGTTCCACCTGTTGAGCTCTATTCAGATCGGAGCCATCCTGGGACCACAAAGAGAGCTGGGTAAGAGTAGGTGTGGATACAGCATGGACTCTTTCTTTAGTTCAGGTACCTCCCTGGGGACCTTTTGGGGAAGTCCTTCCTTCTATCCTCAGGCAGCAGCTTTGGAAATCAACCCACTGAAGAGCTTCCTCATGAAGTGTTATGGGTTGTTTTCAGCTGAGCTTTTTATGGCCACGGAGGGAAGGAAGAGAGGCTCAGCAGAATGGGTTCAATCAGCTGGGACTTGCACCGATTAGCCATTTGGCCAGCTTCTCCATTGTGCTTGTCCCAGAAGAAGAAGGCACTTGTTGATGGAGTGCCCTTTGTCAAAGGAAGCTTTGTGAAGCTCAGGCTTCTCCTGAAGTCCATGGTTCAGATCAGCAGGCGGCTTTTTGAGTGTCGTAATGAATGAAGCCTCCAGCAAGCCAAATAGCCTGGGGACCTGTGGCCATTTAGCCTTGAAGCCATGTAGTCAGGCTCCTAGCTACCAAAAACCGAAACCAACCAACCCTGGGAAAGTTGCAAACCCTTGAGTAGTTCAGTAAAAGGAAGTTGCAGCGCAGCTGAGTGGCTCAGTGGACAGAGAGCTGGGCCTCAAGACCAGAGGTCGTAGGTTCAAATCTGACCCCAGACTTTTCTTCATTTTCTAACTCTGGGCAAGTACTACAAGCCAACAAAAATCTGTACTTTCTATTACTGCTGTCAACATTTGCTTTTGGAGTCACTGTGTCTCATTCATCACTTCCATGATGGCTCTTTGAAAATGGAATATCTAAAGGCGACTATTACTGAGTCACAGCAGAGTGGTAGTTTGAGATTATGTCCTTTTGTTCGTGATCCATAACTTCAATTTCCATACAAAGTTCCTCAATGAACACTTAAATTGATCGTGAGAACCATTTATCATTAGATATTGTAAAGAATCCTAAGGGGGTGGGTGGGCGGCTGGGTAGCTCAGTGGATTGGGCGGCTGGGTAGCTCAGTGGATTGAGAGCCAAGCCTAGAGGTGGGAGGTCCTAGGTTCGAATCCGGCTTCAGCCACTTCCCAGCTGTGTGAACCTGGGCAAGTCACTTGACCCTCATTGCCTAGCCCTTACCACTCTTCTGCCTTGGAGCCAATACACAGTATATATATATATATATATATATATATATATATATATATATATATATATATATATATATATATATATACATATATACACATATACATATACATATACATACATATACATATACATCTATATAATATACAGTATATATATAAGGGTTTAAAAAAAGAAATAACTTGACTGGCATCGATGAATAGAATTAACATTTTAAAACAATATAATTAACATCTAAAAGAAAAAAAATATTCATCCTGGGGTTGAGAAATCCCTTTAATATTAAAAATAGAAGCCAAGAAAGGAATTATTATTGGACATCCCTCTCAGGCAATGGAAATGATAGAAATCTCTCCACTACCTGTCTGGCTCTATGACCAGAGGTGGCAGTTCCAATTTTGCTCCCCAAGGAAGTTCTTTCCTATTGTCAAGCTGGTCTCTGCTGGTATCCTCCTTATGCAGTTCCACCTGTTGAGCTCTATTCAGATCGGAGCCATCCTGGGACCACAAAGAGAGCTGGGTAAGAGTAGGTGTGGATACAGCATGGACTCTTTCTTTAGTTCAGGTACCTCCCTGGGGACCTTTTGGGGAAGTCCTTCCTTCTATCCTCAGGCAGCAGCTTTGGAAATCAACCCACTGAAGAGCTTCCTCATGAAGGGTTATGGGTTGTTTTCAGCTGAGCTTTTTATGGCCACGGAGGGAAGGAAGAGAGGCTCAGCAGAATGGGTTCAATCAGCTGGGACTTGCACCGATTAGCCATTTGGCCAGCTTCTCCATTGTGCTTGTCCCAGAAGAAGAAGGCACTTGTTGATGGAGTGCCCTTTGTCAAAGGAAGCTTTGTGAAGCTCAGGCTTCTCCTGAAGTCCATGGTTCAGATCAGCAGGCGGCTTTTTGAGTGTCGTAATGAATGAAGCCTCCAGCAAGCCAAATAGCCTGGGGACCTGTGGCCATTTAGCCTTGAAGCCATGTAGTCAGGCTCCTAGCTACCAAAAACCGAAACCAACCAACCCTGGGAAAGTTGCAAACCCTTGAGTAGTTCAGTAAAAGGAAGTTGCAGCGCAGCTGAGTGGCTCAGTGGACAGTGAGCTGGGCCTCAAGACCAGAGGTCGTAGGTTCAAATCTGACCCCAGACTTTTCTTCATTTTCTAACTCTGGGCAAGTACTACAAGCCAACAAAAATCTGTACTTTCTATTACTGCTGTCAACATTTGCTTTTGGAGTCACTGTGTCTCATTCATCACTTCCATGATGGCTCTTTGAAAATGGAATATCTAAAGGCGACTATTACTGAGTCACAGCAGAGTGGTAGTTTGAGATTATGTCCTTTTGTTCGTGATCCATAACTTCAATTTCCATACAAAGTTCCTCAATGAACACTTAAATTGATCGTGAGAACCATTTATCATTAGATATTGTAAAGAATCCTAAGGGGGTGGGTGGGCGGCTGGGTAGCTCAGTGGATTGGGCGGCTGGGTAGCTCAGTGGATTGAGAGCCAAGCCTAGAGGTGGGAGGTCCTAGGTTCGAATCCGGCTTCAGCCACTTCCCAGCTGTGTGAACCTGGGCAAGTCACTTGACCCCCATTGCCTAGCCCTTACCACTCTTCTGCCTTGGAGCCAATACACAGTATATATATATATATATATATATATATATATATATATATATATATATATATATATATATATACATATATACACATATATATACATATACATACATATACATATACATATATATAATATACAGTATATATATAAGGGTTTAAAAAAAGAAATAACTTGACTGGCATCGATGAATAGAATTAACATTTTAAAACAATATAATTAACATCTAAAAGAAAAAACATATTCATCCTGGGGTTGAGAAATCCCTTTAATATTAAAAATAGAAGCCAAGAAAGGAATTATTATTGGACATCCCTCTCAGGCAATGGAAATGATAGAAATCTCTCCACTACCTGTCTGGCTCTATGACCAGAGGTGGCAGTTCCAATTTTGCTCCCCAAGGAAGTTCTTTCCTATTGTCAAGCTGGTCTCTGCTGGTATCCTCCTTATGCAGTTCCACCTGTTGAGCTCTATTCAGATCGGAGCCATCCTGGGACCACAAAGAGAGCTGGGTAAGAGTAGGTGTGGATACAGCATGGACTCTTTCTTTAGTTCAGGTACCTCCCTGGGGACCTTTTGGGGAAGTCCTTCCTTCTATCCTCAGGCAGCAGCTTTGGAAATCAACCCACTGAAGAGCTTCCTCATGAAGGGTTATGGGTTGTTTTCAGCTGAGCTTTTTATGGCCACGGAGGGAAGGAAGAGAGGCTCAGCAGAATGGGTTCAATCAGCTGGGACTTGCACCGATTAGCCATTTGGCCAGCTTCTCCATTGTGCTTGTCCCAGAAGAAGAAGGCACTTGTTGATGGAGTGCCCTTTGTCAAAGGAAGCTTTGTGAAGCTCAGGCTTCTCCTGAAGTCCATGGTTCAGATCAGCAGGCGGCTTTTTGAGTGTCGTAATGAATGAAGCCTCCAGCAAGCCAAATAGCCTGGGGACCTGTGGCCATTTAGCCTTGAAGCCATGTAGTCAGGCTCCTAGCTACCAAAAACCGAAACCAACCAACCCTGGGAAAGTTGCAAACCCTTGAGTAGTTCAGTAAAAGGAAGTTGCAGCGCAGCTGAGTGGCTCAGTGGACAGAGAGCTGGGCCTCAAGACCAGAGGTCGTAGGTTCAAATCTGACCCCAGACTTTTCTTCATTTTCTAACTCTGGGCAAGTACTACAAGCCAACAAAAATCTGTACTTTCTATTACTGCTGTCAACATTTGCTTTTGGAGTCACTGTGTCTCATTCATCACTTCCATGATGGCTCTTTGAAAATGGAATATCTAAAGGCGACTATTACTGAGTCACAGCAGAGTGGTAGTTTGAGATTATGTCCTTTTGTTCGTGATCCATAACTTCAATTTCCATACAAAGTTCCTCAATGAACACTTAAATTGATCGTGAGAACCATTTATCATTAGATATTGTAAAGAATCCTAAGGGGGTGGGTGGGCGGCTGGGTAGCTCAGTGGATTGAGAGCCAAGCCTAGAGGTGGGAGGTCCTAGGTTCGAATCCGGCTTCAGCCACTTCCCAGCTGTGTGAACCTGGGCAAGTCACTTGACCCCCATTGCCTAGCCCTTACCACTCTTCTGCCTTGGAGCCAATACACAGTATATATATATATATATATATATATATACATATATACACATATACATATACATATACATACATATACATATACATCTATATAATATACAGTATATATATAAGGGTTTAAAAAAAGAAATAACTTGACTGGCATCGATGAATAGAATTAACATTTTAAAACAATATAATTAACATCTAAAAGAAAAAAAATATTCATCCTGGGGTTGAGAAATCCCTTTAATATTAAAAATAGAAGCCAAGAAAGGAATTATTATTGGACATCCCTCTCAGGCAATGGAAATGATAGAAATCTCTCCACTACCTGTCTGGCTCTATGACCAGAGGTGGCAGTTCCAATTTTGCTCCCCAAGGAAGTTCTTTCCTATTGTCAAGCTGGTCTCTGCTGGTATCCTCCTTATGCAGTTCCACCTGTTGAGCTCTATTCAGATCGGAGCCATCCTGGGACCACAAAGAGAGCTGGGTAAGAGTAGGTGTGGATACAGCATGGACTCTTTCTTTAGTTCAGGTACCTCCCTGGGGACCTTTTGGGGAAGTCCTTCCTTCTATCCTCAGGCAGCAGCTTTGGAAATCAACCCACTGAAGAGCTTCCTCATGAAGGGTTATGGGTTGTTTTCAGCTGAGCTTTTTATGGCCACGGAGGGAAGGAAGAGAGGCTCAGCAGAATGGGTTCAATCAGCTGGGACTTGCACCGATTAGCCATTTGGCCAGCTTCTCCATTGTGCTTGTCCCAGAAGAAGAAGGCACTTGTTGATGGAGTGCCCTTTGTCAAAGGAAGCTTTGTGAAGCTCAGGCTTCTCCTGAAGTCCATGGTTCAGATCAGCAGGCGGCTTTTTGAGTGTCGTAATGAATGAAGCCTCCAGCAAGCCAAATAGCCTGGGGACCTGTGGCCATTTAGCCTTGAAGCCATGTAGTCAGGCTCCTAGCTACCAAAAACCGAAACCAACCAACCCTGGGAAAGTTGCAAACCCTTGAGTAGTTCAGTAAAAGGAAGTTGCAGCGTAGCTGAGTGGCTCAGTGGACAGAGAGCTGGGCCTCAAGACCAGAGGTCGTAGGTTCAAATCTGACCCCAGACTTTTCTTCATTTTCTAACTCTGGGCAAGTACTACAAGCCAACAAAAATCTGTACTTTCTATTACTGCTGTCAACATTTGCTTTTGGAGTCACTGTGTCTCATTCATCACTTCCATGATGGCTCTTTGAAAATGGAATATCTAAAGGCGACTATTACTGAGTCACAGCAGAGTGGTAGTTTGAGATTATGTCCTTTTGTTCGTGATCCATAACTTCAATTTCCATACAAAGTTCCTCAATGAACACTTAAATTGATCGTGAGAACCATTTATCATTAGATATTGTAAAGAATCCTAAGGGGGTGGGTGGGCGGCTGGGTAGCTCAGTGGATTGGGCGGCTGGGTAGCTCAGTGGATTGAGAGCCAAGCCTAGAGGTGGGAGGTCCTAGGTTCGAATCCGGCTTCAGCCACTTCCCAGCTGTGTGAACCTGGGCAAGTCACTTGACCCCCATTGCCTAGCCCTTACCACTCTTCTGCCTTGGAGCCAATACACAGTATATATATATATATATATATATATATATATATATATATATATATATATATATATATATATATACATATATACACATATATATACATATACATACATATACATATACATATATATAATATACAGTATATATATAAGGGTTTAAAAAAAGAAATAACTTGACTGGCATCGATGAATAGAATTAACATTTTAAAACAATATAATTAACATCTAAAAGAAAAAACATATTCATCCTGGGGTTGAGAAATCCCTTTAATATTAAAAATAGAAGCCAAGAAAGGAATTATTATTGGACATCCCTCTCAGGCAATGGAAATGATAGAAATCTCTCCACTACCTGTCTGGCTCTATGACCAGAGGTGGCAGTTCCAATTTTGCTCCCCAAGGAAGTTCTTTCCTATTGTCAAGCTGGTCTCTGCTGGTATCCTCCTTATGCAGTTCCACCTGTTGAGCTCTATTCAGATCGGAGCCATCCTGGGACCACAAAGAGAGCTGGGTAAGAGTAGGTGTGGATACAGCATGGACTCTTTCTTTAGTTCAGGTACCTCCCTGGGGACCTTTTGGGGAAGTCCTTCCTTCTATCCTCAGGCAGCAGCTTTGGAAATCAACCCACTGAAGAGCTTCCTCATGAAGGGTTATGGGTTGTTTTCAGCTGAGCTTTTTATGGCCACGGAGGGAAGGAAGAGAGGCTCAGCAGAATGGGTTCAATCAGCTGGGACTTGCACCGATTAGCCATTTGGCCAGCTTCTCCATTGTGCTTGTCCCAGAAGAAGAAGGCACTTGTTGATGGAGTGCCCTTTGTCAAAGGAAGCTTTGTGAAGCTCAGGCTTCTCCTGAAGTCCATGGTTCAGATCAGCAGGCGGCTTTTTGAGTGTCGTAATGAATGAAGCCTCCAGCAAGCCAAATAGCCTGGGGACCTGTGGCCATTTAGCCTTGAAGCCATGTAGTCAGGCTCCTAGCTACCAAAAACCGAAACCAACCAACCCTGGGAAAGTTGCAAACCCTTGAGTAGTTCAGTAAAAGGAAGTTGCAGCGCAGCTGAGTGGCTCAGTGGACAGAGAGCTGGGCCTCAAGACCAGAGGTCGTAGGTTCAAATCTGACCCCAGACTTTTCTTCATTTTCTAACTCTGGGCAAGTACTACAAGCCAACAAAAATCTGTACTTTCTATTACTGCTGTCAACATTTGCTTTTGGAGTCACTGTGTCTCATTCATCACTTCCATGATGGCTCTTTGAAAATGGAATATCTAAAGGCGACTATTACTGAGTCACAGCAGAGTGGTAGTTTGAGATTATGTCCTTTTGTTCGTGATCCATAACTTCAATTTCCATACAAAGTTCCTCAATGAACACTTAAATTGATCGTGAGAACCATTTATCATTAGATATTGTAAAGAATCCTAAGGGGGTGGGTGGGCGGCTGGGTAGCTCAGTGGATTGAGAGCCAAGCCTAGAGGTGGGAGGTCCTAGGTTCGAATCCGGCTTCAGCCACTTCCCAGCTGTGTGAACCTGGGCAAGTCACTTGACCCCCATTGCCTAGCCCTTACCACTCTTCTGCCTTGGAGCCAATACACAGTATATATATATATATATATATATATATACATATATACACATATACATATACATATACATACATATACATATACATCTATATAATATACAGTATATATATAAGGGTTTAAAAAAAGAAATAACTTGACTGGCATCGATGAATAGAATTAACATTTTAAAACAATATAATTAACATCTAAAAGAAAAAAAATATTCATCCTGGGGTTGAGAAATCCCTTTAATATTAAAAATAGAAGCCAAGAAAGGAATTATTATTGGACATCCCTCTCAGGCAATGGAAATGATAGAAATCTCTCCACTACCTGTCTGGCTCTATGACCAGAGGTGGCAGTTCCAATTTTGCTCCCCAAGGAAGTTCTTTCCTATTGTCAAGCTGGTCTCTGCTGGTATCCTCCTTATGCAGTTCCACCTGTTGAGCTCTATTCAGATCGGAGCCATCCTGGGACCACAAAGAGAGCTGGGTAAGAGTAGGTGTGGATACAGCATGGACTCTTTCTTTAGTTCAGGTACCTCCCTGGGGACCTTTTGGGGAAGTCCTTCCTTCTATCCTCAGGCAGCAGCTTTGGAAATCAACCCACTGAAGAGCTTCCTCATGAAGGGTTATGGGTTGTTTTCAGCTGAGCTTTTTATGGCCACGGAGGGAAGGAAGAGAGGCTCAGCAGAATGGGTTCAATCAGCTGGGACTTGCACCGATTAGCCATTTGGCCAGCTTCTCCATTGTGCTTGTCCCAGAAGAAGAAGGCACTTGTTGATGGAGTGCCCTTTGTCAAAGGAAGCTTTGTGAAGCTCAGGCTTCTCCTGAAGTCCATGGTTCAGATCAGCAGGCGGCTTTTTGAGTGTCGTAATGAATGAAGCCTCCAGCAAGCCAAATAGCCTGGGGACCTGTGGCCATTTAGCCTTGAAGCCATGTAGTCAGGCTCCTAGCTACCAAAAACCGAAACCAACCAACCCTGGGAAAGTTGCAAACCCTTGAGTAGTTCAGTAAAAGGAAGTTGCAGCGTAGCTGAGTGGCTCAGTGGACAGAGAGCTGGGCCTCAAGACCAGAGGTCGTAGGTTCAAATCTGACCCCAGACTTTTCTTCATTTTCTAACTCTGGGCAAGTACTACAAGCCAACAAAAATCTGTACTTTCTAATACTGCTGTCAACATTTGCTTTTGGAGTCACTGTGTCTCATTCATCACTTCCATGATGGCTCTTTGAAAATGGAATATCTAAAGGCGACTATTACTGAGTCACAGCAGAGTGGTAGTTTGAGATTATGTCCTTTTGTTCGTGATCCATAACTTCAATTTCCATACAAAGTTCCTCAATGAACACTTAAATTGATCGTGAGAACCATTTATCATTAGATATTGTAAAGAATCCTAAGGGGGTGGGTGGGCGGCTGGGTAGCTCAGTGGATTGGGCGGCTGGGTAGCTCAGTGGATTGAGAGCCAAGCCTAGAGGTGGGAGGTCCTAGGTTCGAATCCGGCTTCAGCCACTTCCCAGCTGTGTGAACCTGGGCAAGTCACTTGACCCCCATTGCCTAGCCCTTACCACTCTTCTGCCTTGGAGCCAATACACAGTATATATATATATATATATATATATATATATATATATATATATATATATATATATATATATATATATATATATATATATATATATATATATATACATATATATACATATATACACATATACATATACATATACATACATATACATATATATCTATATAATATACAGTATATATATAAGGGTTTAAAAAAAGAAATAACTTGACTGGCATCGATGAATAGAATTAACATTTTAAAACAATATAATTAACATCTAAAAGAAAAAAAATATTCATCCTGGGGTTGAGAAATCCCTTTAATATTAAAAATAGAAGCCAAGAAAGGAATTATTATTGGACATCCCTCTCAGGCAATGGAAATGATAGAAATCTCTCCACTACCTGTCTGGCTCTATGACCAGAGGTGGCAGTTCCAATTTTGCTCCCCAAGGAAGTTCTTTCCTATTGTCAAGCTGGTCTCTGCTGGTATCCTCCTTATGCAGTTCCACCTGTTGAGCTCTATTCAGATCGGAGCCATCCTGGGACCACAAAGAGAGCTGGGTAAGAGTAGGTGTGGATACAGCATGGACTCTTTCTTTAGTTCAGGTACCTCCCTGGGGACCTTTTGGGGAAGTCCTTCCTTCTATCCTCAGGCAGCAGCTTTGGAAATCAACCCACTGAAGAGCTTCCTCATGAAGGGTTATGGGTTGTTTTCAGCTGAGCTTTTTATGGCCACGGAGGGAAGGAAGAGAGGCTCAGCAGAATGGGTTCAATCAGCTGGGACTTGCACCGATTAGCCATTTGGCCAGCTTCTCCATTGTGCTTGTCCCAGAAGAAGAAGGCACTTGTTGATGGAGTGCCCTTTGTCAAAGGAAGCTTTGTGAAGCTCAGGCTTCTCCTGAAGTCCATGGTTCAGATCAGCAGGCGGCTTTTTGAGTGTCGTAATGAATGAAGCCTCCAGCAAGCCAAATAGCCTGGGGACCTGTGGCCATTTAGCCTTGAAGCCATGTAGTCAGGCTCCTAGCTACCAAAAACCGAAACCAACCAACCCTGGGAAAGTTGCAAACCCTTGAGTAGTTCAGTAAAAGGAAGTTGCAGCGCAGCTGAGTGGCTCAGTGGACAGAGAGCTGGGCCTCAAGACCAGAGGTCGTAGGTTCAAATCTGACCCCAGACTTTTCTTCATTTTCTAACTCTGGGCAAGTACTACAAGCCAACAAAAATCTGTACTTTCTATTACTGCTGTCAACATTTGCTTTTGGAGTCACTGTGTCTCATTCATCACTTCCATGATGGCTCTTTGAAAATGGAATATCTAAAGGCGACTATTACTGAGTCACAGCAGAGTGGTAGTTTGAGATTATGTCCTTTTGTTCGTGATCCATAACTTCAATTTCCATACAAAGTTCCTCAATGAACACTTAAATTGATCGTGAGAACCATTTATCATTAGATATTGTAAAGAATCCTAAGGGGGTGGGTGGGCGGCTGGGTAGCTCAGTGGATTGGGCGGCTGGGTAGCTCAGTGGATTGAGAGCCAAGCCTAGAGGTGGGAGGTCCTAGGTTCGAATCCGGCTTCAGCCACTTCCCAGCTGTGTGAACCTGGGCAAGTCACTTGACCCCCATTGCCTAGCCCTTACCACTCTTCTGCCTTGGAGCCAATACACAGTATATATATATATATATATATATATATATATATATATATATATATATATATATATACATATATACACATATATATACATATACATACATATACATATACATCTATATAATATACAGTATATATATAAGGGTTTAAAAAAAGAAATAACTTGACTGGCATCGATGAATAGAATTAACATTTTAAAACAATATAATTAACATCTAAAAGAAAAAAAATATTCATCCTGGGGTTGAGAAATCCCTTTAATATTAAAAATAGAAGCCAAGAAAGGAATTATTATTGGACATCCCTCTCAGGCAATGGAAATGATAGAAATCTCTCCACTACCTGTCTGGCTCTATGACCAGAGGTGGCAGTTCCAATTTTGCTCCCCAAGGAAGTTCTTTCCTATTGTCAAGCTGGTCTCTGCTGGTATCGTCCTTATGCAGTTCCACCTGTTGAGCTCTATTCAGATCGGAGCCATCCTGGGACCACAAAGAGAGCTGGGTAAGAGTAGGTGTGGATACAGCATGGACTCTTTCTTTAGTTCAGGTACCTCCCTGGGGACCTTTTGGGGAAGTCCTTCCTTCTATCCTCAGGCAGCAGCTTTGGAAATCAACCCACTGAAGAGCTTCCTCATGAAGGGTTATGGGTTGTTTTCAGCTGAGCTTTTTATGGCCACGGAGGGAAGGAAGAGAGGCTCAGCAGAATGGGTTCAATCAGCTGGGACTTGCACCGATTAGCCATTTGGCCAGCTTCTCCATTGTGCTTGTCCCAGAAGAAGAAGGCACTTGTTGATGGAGTGCCCTTTGTCAAAGGAAGCTTTGTGAAGCTCAGGCTTCTCCTGAAGTCCATGGTTCAGATCAGCAGGCGGCTTTTTGAGTGTCGTAATGAATGAAGCCTCCAGCAAGCCAAATAGCCTGGGGACCTGTGGCCATTTAGCCTTGAAGCCATGTAGTCAGGCTCCTAGCTACCAAAAACCGAAACCAACCAACCCTGGGAAAGTTGCAAACCCTTGAGTAGTTCAGTAAAAGGAAGTTGCAGCGCAGCTGAGTGGCTCAGTGGACAGAGAGCTGGGCCTCAAGACCAGAGGTCGTAGGTTCAAATCTGACCCCAGACTTTTCTTCATTTTCTAACTCTGGGCAAGTACTACAAGCCAACAAAAATCTGTACTTTCTATTACTGCTGTCAACATTTGCTTTTGGAGTCACTGTGTCTCATTCATCACTTCCATGATGGCTCTTTGAAAATGGAATATCTAAAGGCGACTATTACTGAGTCACAGCAGAGTGGTAGTTTGAGATTATGTCCTTTTGTTCGTGATCCATAACTTCAATTTCCATACAAAGTTCCTCAATGAACACTTAAATTGATCGTGAGAACCATTTATCATTAGATATTGTAAAGAATCCTAAGGGGGTGGGTGGGCGGCTGGGTAGCTCAGTGGATTGGGCGGCTGGGTAGCTCAGTGGATTGAGAGCCAAGCCTAGAGGTGGGAGGTCCTAGGTTCGAATCCGGCTTCAGCCACTTCCCAGCTGTGTGAACCTGGGCAAGTCACTTGACCCCCATTGCCTAGCCCTTACCACTCTTCTGCCTTGGAGCCAATACACAGTATATATATATATATATATATATATACACATATATACACATATACATATACATATACATACATATACATATACATCTATATAATATACAGTATATATATAAGGGTTTAAAAAAAGAAATAACTTGACTGGCATCGATGAATAGAATTAACATTTTAAAACAATATAATTAACATCTAAAAGAAAAAAAATATTCATCCTGGGGTTGAGAAATCCCTTTAATATTAAAAATAGAAGCCAAGAAAGGAATTATTATTGGACATCCCTCTCAGGCAATGGAAATGATAGAAATCTCTCCACTACCTGTCTGGCTCTATGACCAGAGGTGGCAGTTCCAATTTTGCTCCCCAAGGAAGTTCTTTCCTATTGTCAAGCTGGTCTCTGCTGGTATCCTCCTTATGCAGTTCCACCTGTTGAGCTCTATTCAGATCGGAGCCATCCTGGGACCACAAAGAGAGCTGGGTAAGAGTAGGTGTGGATACAGCATGGACTCTTTCTTTAGTTCAGGTACCTCCCTGGGGACCTTTTGGGGAAGTCCTTCCTTCTATCCTCAGGCAGCAGCTTTGGAAATCAACCCACTGAAGAGCTTCCTCATGAAGGGTTATGGGTTGTTTTCAGCTGAGCTTTTTATGGCCACGGAGGGAAGGAAGAGAGGCTCAGCAGAATGGGTTCAATCAGCTGGGACTTGCACCGATTAGCCATTTGGCCAGCTTCTCCATTGTGCTTGTCCCAGAAGAAGAAGGCACTTGTTGATGGAGTGCCCTTTGTCAAAGGAAGCTTTGTGAAGCTCAGGCTTCTCCTGAAGTCCATGGTTCAGATCAGCAGGCGGCTTTTTGAGTGTCGTAATGAATGAAGCCTCCAGCAAGCCAAATAGCCTGGGGACCTGTGGCCATTTAGCCTTGAAGCCATGTAGTCAGGCTCCTAGCTACCAAAAACCGAAACCAACCAACCCTGGGAAAGTTGCAAACCCTTGAGTAGTTCAGTAAAAGGAAGTTGCAGCGCAGCTGAGTGGCTCAGTGGACAGAGAGCTGGGCCTCAAGACCAGAGGTCGTAGGTTCAAATCTGACCCCAGACTTTTCTTCATTTTCTAACTCTGGGCAAGTACTACAAGCCAACAAAAATCTGTACTTTCTATTACTGCTGTCAACATTTGCTTTTGGAGTCACTGTGTCTCATTCATCACTTCCATGATGGCTCTTTGAAAATGGAATATCTAAAGGCGACTATTACTGAGTCACAGCAGAGTGGTAGTTTGAGATTATGTCCTTTTGTTCGTGATCCATAACTTCAATTTCCATACAAAGTTCCTCAATGAACACTTAAATTGATCGTGAGAACCATTTATCATTAGATATTGTAAAGAATCCTAAGGGGGTGGGTGGGCGGCTGGGTAGCTCAGTGGATTGGGCGGCTGGGTTGCTCAGTGGATTGAGAGCCAAGCCTAGAGGTGGGAGGTCCTAGGTTCGAATCCGGCTTCAGCCACTTCCCAGCTGTGTGAACCTGGGCAAGTCACTTGACCCCCATTGCCTAGCCCTTACCACTCTTCTGCCTTGGAGCCAATACACAGTATATATATATATATATATATACATATATACACATATATATATACATATACATACATATACATATACATATATATAATATACAGTATATATATAAGGGTTTAAAAAAAGAAATAACTTGACTGGCATCGATGAATAGAATTAACATTTTAAAACAATATAATTAACATCTAAAAGAAAAAACATATTCATCCTGGGGTTGAGAAATCCCTTTAATATTAAAAATAGAAGCCAAGAAAGGAATTATTATTGGACATCCCTCTGAGGCAATGGAAATGATAGAAATCTCTCCACTACCTGTCTGGCTCTATGACCAGAGGTGGCAGTTCCAATTTTGCTCCCCAAGGAAGTTCTTTCCTATTGTCAAGCTGGTCTCTGCTGGTATCCTCCTTATGCAGTTCCACCTGTTGAGCTCTATTCAGATCGGAGCCATCCTGGGACCACAAAGAGAGCTGGGTAAGAGTAGGTGTGGATACAGCATGGACTCTTTCTTTAGTTCAGGTACCTCCCTGGGGACCTTTTGGGGAAGTCCTTCCTTCTATCCTCAGGCAGCAGCTTTGGAAATCAACCCACTGAAGAGCTTCCTCATGAAGGGTTATGGGTTGTTTTCAGCTGAGCTTTTTATGGCCACGGAGGGAAGGAAGAGAGGCTCAGCAGAATGGGTTCAATCAGCTGGGACTTGCACCGATTAGCCATTTGGCCAGCTTCTCCATTGTGCTTGTCCCAGAAGAAGAAGGCACTTGTTGATGGAGTGCCCTTTGTCAAAGGAAGCTTTGTGAAGCTCAGGCTTCTCCTGAAGTCCATGGTTCAGATCAGCAGGCGGCTTTTTGAGTGTCGTAATGAATGAAGCCTCCAGCAAGCCAAATAGCCTGGGGACCTGTGGCCATTTAGCCTTGAAGCCATGTAGTCAGGCTCCTAGCTACCAAAAACCGAAACCAACCAACCCTGGGAAAGTTGCAAACCCTTGAGTAGTTCAGTAAAAGGAAGTTGCAGCGCAGCTGAGTGGCTCAGTGGACAGAGAGCTGGGCCTCAAGACCAGAGGTCGTAGGTTCAAATCTGACCCCAGACTTTTCTTCATTTTCTAACTCTGGGCAAGTACTACAAGCCAACAAAAATCTGTACTTTCTATTACTGCTGTCAACATTTGCTTTTGGAGTCACTGTGTCTCATTCATCACTTCCATGATGGCTCTTTGAAAATGGAATATCTAAAGGCGACTATTACTGAGTCACAGCAGAGTGGTAGTTTGAGATTATGTCCTTTTGTTCGTGATCCATAACTTCAATTTCCATACAAAGTTCCTCAATGAACACTTAAATTGATCGTGAGAACCATTTATCATTAGATATTGTAAAGAATCCTAAGGGGGTGGGTGGGCGGCTGGGTAGCTCAGTGGATTGGGCGGCTGGGTAGCTCAGTGGATTGAGAGCCAAGCCTAGAGGTGGGAGGTCCTAGGTTCGAATCCGGCTTCAGCCACTTCCCAGCTGTGTGAACCTGGGCAAGTCACTTGACCCCCATTGCCTAGCCCTTACCACTCTTCTGCCTTGGAGCCAATACACATTATATATATATATATATATATATATATACATATATACACATATATATATACATATACATACATATACATATACATATATATAATATAGAGTATATATATAAGGGTTTAAAAAAAGAAATAACTTGACTGGCATCGATGAATAGAATTAACATTTTAAAACAATATAATTAACATCTAAAAGAAAAAAAATATTCATCCTGGGGTTGAGAAATCCCTTTAATATTAAAAATAGAAGCCAAGAAAGGAATTATTATTGGACATCCCTCTCAGGCAATGGAAATGATAGAAATCTCTCCACTACCTGTCTGGCTCTATGACCAGAGGTGGCAGTTCCAATTTTGCTCCCCAAGGAAGTTCTTTCCTATTGTCAAGCTGGTCTCTGCTGGTATCCTCCTTATGCAGTTCCACCTGTTGAGCTCTATTCAGATCGGAGCCATCCTGGGACCACAAAGAGAGCTGGGTAAGAGTAGGTGTGGATACAGCATGGATTCTTTCTTTAGTTCAGGTACCTCCCTGGGGACCTTTTGGGGAAGTCCTTCCTTCTATCCTCAGGCAGCAGCTTTGGAAATCAACCCACTGAAGAGCTTCCTCATGAAGGGTTATGGGTTGTTTTCAGCTGAGCTTTTTATGGCCACGGAGGGAAGGAAGAGAGGCTCAGCAGAATGGGATCAATCAGCTGGGACTTGCACCGATTAGCCATTTGGCCAGCTTCTCCATTGTGCTTGTCCCAGAAGAAGAAGGCACTTGTTGATGGAGTGCCCTTTGTCAAAGGAAGCTTTGTGAAGCTCAGGCTTCTCCTGAAGTCCATGGTTCAGATCAGCAGGCGGCTTTTTGAGTGTCGTAATGAATGAAGCCTCCAGCAAGCCAAATAGCCTGGGGACCTGTGGCCATTTAGCCTTGAAGCCATGTAGTCAGGCTCCTAGCTACCAAAAACCGAAACCAACCAACCCTGGGAAAGTTGCAAACCCTTGAGTAGTTCAGTAAAAGGAAGTTGCAGCGCAGCTGAGTGGCTCAGTGGACAGTGAGCTGGGCCTCAAGACCAGAGGTCGTAGGTTCAAATCTGACCCCAGACTTTTCTTCATTTTCTAACTCTGGGCAAGTACTACAAGCCAACAAAAATCTGTACTTTCTATTACTGCTGTCAACATTTGCTTTTGGAGTCACTGTGTCTCATTCATCACTTCCATGATGGCTCTTTGAAAATGGAATATCTAAAGGCGACTATTACTGAGTCACAGCAGAGTGGTAGTTTGAGATTATGTCCTTTTGTTCGTGATCCATAACTTCAATTTCCATACAAAGTTCCTCAATGAACACTTAAATTGATCGTGAGAACCATTTATCATTAGATATTGTAAAGAATCCTAAGGGGGTGGGTGGGCGGCTGGGTAGCTCAGTGGATTGGGCGGCTGGGTAGCTCAGTGGATTGAGAGCCAAGCCTAGAGGTGGGAGGTCCTAGGTTCGAATCCGGCTTCAGCCACTTCCCAGCTGTGTGAACCTGGGCAAGTCACTTGACCCCCATTGCCTAGCCCTTACCACTCTTCTGCCTTGGAGCCAATACACAGTATATATATATATATATATATATATATATATATATACATATATACACATATATATATACATATACATACATATACATATACATATATATAATATACAGTATATATATAAGGGTTTAAAAAAAGAAATAACTTGACTGGCATCGATGAATAGAATTAACATTTTAAAACAATATAATTAACATCTAAAAGAAAAAACATATTCATCCTGGGGTTGAGAAATCCCTTTAATATTAAAAATAGAAGCCAAGAAAGGAATTATTATTGGACATCCCTCTCAGGCAATGGAAATGATAGAAATCTCTCCACTACCTGTCTGGCTCTATGACCAGAGGTGGCAGTTCCAATTTTGCTCCCCAAGGAAGTTCTTTCCTATTGTCAAGCTGGTCTCTGCTGGTATCCTCCTTATGCAGTTCCACCTGTTGAGCTCTATTCAGATCGGAGCCATCCTGGGACCACAAAGAGAGCTGGGTAAGAGTAGGTGTGGATACAGCATGGACTCTTTCTTTAGTTCAGGTACCTCCCTGGGGACCTTTTGGGGAAGTCCTTCCTTCTATCCTCAGGCAGCAGCTTTGGAAATCAACCCACTGAAGAGCTTCCTCATGAAGGGTTATGGGTTGTTTTCAGCTGAGCTTTTTATGGCCACGGAGGGAAGGAAGAGAGGCTCAGCAGAATGGGTTCAATCAGCTGGGACTTGCACCGATTAGCCATTTGGCCAGCTTCTCCATTGTGCTTGTCCCAGAAGAAGAAGGCACTTGTTGATGGAGTGCCCTTTGTCAAAGGAAGCTTTGTGAAGCTCAGGCTTCTCCTGAAGTCCATGGTTCAGATCAGCAGGCGGCTTTTTGAGTGTCGTAATGAATGAAGCCTCCAGCAAGCCAAATAGCCTGGGGACCTGTGGCCATTTAGCCTTGAAGCCATGTAGTCAGGCTCCTAGCTACCAAAAACCGAAACCAACCAACCCTGGGAAAGTTGCAAACCCTTGAGTAGTTCAGTAAAAGGAAGTTGCAGCGCAGCTGAGTGGCTCAGTGGACAGAGAGCTGGGCCTCAAGACCAGAGGTCGTAGGTTCAAATCTGACCCCAGACTTTTCTTCATTTTCTAACTCTGGGCAAGTACTACAAGCCAACAAAAATCTGTACTTTCTATTACTGCTGTCAACATTTGCTTTTGGAGTCACTGTGTCTCATTCATCACTTCCATGATGGCTCTTTGAAAATGGAATATCTAAAGGCGACTATTACTGAGTCACAGCAGAGTGGTAGTTTGAGATTATGTCCTTTTGTTCGTGATCCATAACTTCAATTTCCATACAAAGTTCCTCAATGAACACTTAAATTGATCGTGAGAACCATTTATCATTAGATATTGTAAAGAATCCTAAGGGGGTGGGTGGGCGGCTGGGTAGCTCAGTGGATTGGGCGGCTGGGTAGCTCAGTGGATTGAGAGCCAAGCCTAGAGGTGGGAGGTCCTAGGTTCGAATCCGGCTTCAGCCACTTCCCAGCTGTGTGAACCTGGGCAAGTCACTTGACCCCCATTGCCTAGCCCTTACCACTCTTCTGCCTTGGAGCCAATACACAGTATATATATATATATATATATATATATATATATATACATATATACACATATATATACATATACATACATATACATATACATATATATATAATATACAGTATATATATAAGGGTTTAAAAAAAGAAATAACTTGACTGGCATCGATGAATAGAATTAACATTTTAAAACAATATAATTAACATCTAAAAGAAAAAAAATATTCATCCTGGGGTTGAGAAATCCCTTTAATATTAAAAATAGAAGCCAAGAAAGGAATTATTATTGGACATCCCTCTCAGGCAATGGAAATGATAGAAATCTCTCCACTACCTGTCTGGCTCTATGACCAGAGGTGGCAGTTCCAATTTTGCTCCCCAAGGAAGTTCTTTCCTATTGTCAAGCTGGTCTCTGCTGGTATCCTCCTTATGCAGTTCCACCTGTTGAGCTCTATTCAGATCGGAGCCATCCTGGGACCACAAAGAGAGCTGGGTAAGAGTAGGTGTGGATACAGCATGGACTCTTTCTTTAGTTCAGGTACCTCCCTGGGGACCTTTTGGGGAAGTCCTTCCTTCTATCCTCAGGCAGCAGCTTTGGAAATCAACCCACTGAAGAGCTTCCTCATGAAGGGTTATGGGTTGTTTTCAGCTGAGCTTTTTATGGCCACGGAGGGAAGGAAGAGAGGCTCAGCAGAATGGGTTCAATCAGCTGGGACTTGCACCGATTAGCCATTTGGCCAGCTTCTCCATTGTGCTTGTCCCAGAAGAAGAAGGCACTTGTTGATGGAGTGCCCTTTGTCAAAGGAAGCTTTGTGAAGCTCAGGCTTCTCCTGAAGTCCATGGTTCAGATCAGCAGGCGGCTTTTTGAGTGTCGTAATGAATGAAGCCTCCAGCAAGCCAAATAGCCTGGGGACCTGTGGCCATTTAGCCTTGAAGCCATGTAGTCAGGCTCCTAGCTACCAAAAACCGAAACCAACCAACCCTGGGAAAGTTGCAAACCCTTGAGTAGTTCAGTAAAAGGAAGTTGCAGCGCAGCTGAGTGGCTCAGTGGACAGAGAGCTGGGCCTCAAGACCAGAGGTCGTAGGTTCAAATCTGACCCCAGACTTTTCTTCATTTTCTAACTCTGGGCAAGTACTACAAGCCAACAAAAATCTGTACTTTCTATTACTGCTGTCAACATTTGCTTTTGGAGTCACTGTGTCTCATTCATCACTTCCATGATGGCTCTTTGAAAATGGAATATCTAAAGGCGACTATTACTGATTCACAGCAGAGTGGTAGTTTGAGATTATGTCCTTTTGTTCGTGATCCATAACTTCAATTTCCATACAAAGTTCCTCAATGAACACTTAAATTGATCGTGAGAACCATTTATCATTAGATATTGTAAAGAATCCTAAGGGGGTGGGTGGGCGGCTGGGTAGCTCAGTGGATTGGGCGGCTGGGTAGCTCAGTGGATTGAGAGCCAAGCCTAGAGGTGGGAGGTCCTAGGTTCGAATCCGGCTTCAGCCACTTCCCAGCTGTGTGAACCTGGGCAAGACACTTGACCCCCATTGCCTAGCCCTTACCACTCTTCTGCCTTGGAGCCAATACACAGTATATATATATATATATATATATATATATATATATATATATATATATATATATATATATATATATATATATATATATACATATATACACATATATATATACATATACATACATATACATATACATCTATATAATATACAGTATATATATAAGGGTTTAAAAAAAGAAATAACTTTACTGGCATCGATGAATAGAATTAACATTTTAAAACAATATAATTAACATCTAAAAGAAAAAAAATATTCATCCTGGGGTTGAGAAATCCCTTTAATATTAAAAATAGAAGCCAAGAAAGGAATTATTATTGGACATCCCTCTCAGGCAATGGAAATGATAGAAATCTCTCCACTACCTGTCTGGCTCTATGACCAGAGGTGGCAGTTCCAATTTTGCTCCCCAAGGAAGTTCTTTCCTATTGTCAAGCTGGTCTCTGCTGGTATCCTCCTTATGCAGTTCCACCTGTTGAGCTCTATTCAGATCGGAGCCATCCTGGGACCACAAAGAGAGCTGGGTAAGAGTAGGTGTGGATACAGCATGGACTCTTTCTTTAGTTCAGGTACCTCCCTGGGGACCTTTTGGGGAAGTCCTTCCTTCTATCCTCAGGCAGCAGCTTTGGAAATCAACCCACTGAAGAGCTTCCTCATGAAGGGTTATGGGTTGTTTTCAGCTGAGCTTTTTATGGCCACGGAGGGAAGGAAGAGAGGCTCAGCAGAATGGGTTCAATCAGCTGGGACTTGCACCGATTAGCCATTTGGCCAGCTTCTCCATTGTGCTTGTCCCAGAAGAAGAAGGCACTTGTTGATGGAGTGCCCTTTGTCAAAGGAAGCTTTGTGAAGCTCAGGCTTCTCCTGAAGTCCATGGTTCAGATCAGCAGGCGGCTTTTTGAGTGTCGTAATGAATGAAGCCTCCAGCAAGCCAAATAGCCTGGGGACCTGTGGCCATTTAGCCTTGAAGCCATGTAGTCAGGCTCCTAGCTACCAAAAACCGAAACCAACCAACCCTGGGAAAGTTGCAAACCCTTGAGTAGTTCAGTAAAAGGAAGTTGCAGCGCAGCTGAGTGGCTCAGTGGACAGAGAGCTGGGCCTCAAGACCAGAGGTCGTAGGTTCAAATCTGACCCCAGACTTTTCTTCATTTTCTAACTCTGGGCAAGTACTACAAGCCAACAAAAATCTGTACTTTCTATTACTGCTGTCAACATTTGCTTTTGGAGTCACTGTGTCTCATTCATCACTTCCATGATGGCTCTTTGAAAATGGAATATCTAAAGGCGACTATTACTGAGTCACAGCAGAGTTGTAGTTTGAGATTATGTCCTTTTGTTCGTGATCCATAACTTCAATTTCCATACAAAGTTCCTCAATGAACACTTAAATTGATCGTGAGAACCATTTATCATTAGATATTGTAAAGAATCCTAAGGGGGTGGGTGGGCGGCTGGGTAGCTCAGTGGATTGGGCGGCTGGGTAGCTCAGTGGATTGAGAGCCAAGCCTAGAGGTGGGAGGTCCTAGGTTCGAATCCGGCTTCAGCCACTTCCCAGCTGTGTGAACCTGGGCAAGACACTTGACCCCCATTGCCTAGCCCTTACCACTCTTCTGCCTTGGAGCCAATACACAGTATATATATATATATATATATATATATATATATATATATATATATATATATATACATACATATATATACATATACATATACATATACATACATATACATATACATCTATATAATATACAGTATATATATAAGGGTTTAAAAAAAGAAATAACTTGACTGGCATCGATGAATAGAATTAACATTTTAAAACAATATAATTAACATCTAAAAGAAAAAAAATATTCATCCTGGGGTTGAGAAATCCCTTTAATATTAAAAATAGAAGCCAAGAAAGGAATTATTATTGGACATCCCTCTCAGGCAATGGAAATGATAGAAATCTCTCCACTACCTGTCTGGCTCTATGACCAGAGGTGGCAGTTCCAATTTTGCTCCCCAAGGAAGTTCTTTCCTATTGTCAAGCTGGTCTCTGCTGGTATCCTCCTTATGCAGTTCCACCTGTTGAGCTCTATTCAGATCGGAGCCATCCTGGGACCACAAAGAGAGCTGGGTAAGAGTAGGTGTGGATACAGCATGGACTCTTTCTTTAGTTCAGGTACCTCCCTGGGGACCTTTTGGGGAAGTCCTTCCTTCTATCCTCAGGCAGCAGCTTTGGAAATCAACCCACTGAAGAGCTTCCTCATGAAGGGTTATGGGTTGTTTTCAGCTGAGCTTTTTATGGCCACGGAGGGAAGGAAGAGAGGCTCAGCAGAATGGGTTCAATCAGCTGGGACTTGCACCGATTAGCCATTTGGCCAGCTTCTCCATTGTGCTTGTCCCAGAAGAAGAAGGCACTTGTTGATGGAGTGCCCTTTGTCAAAGGAAGCTTTGTGAAGCTCAGGCTTCTCCTGAAGTCCATGGTTCAGATCAGCAGGCGGCTTTTTGAGTGTCGTAATGAATGAAGCCTCCAGCAAGCCAAATAGCCTGGGGACCTGTGGCCATTTAGCCTTGAAGCCATGTAGTCAGGCTCCTAGCTACCAAAAACCGAAACCAACCAACCCTGGGAAAGTTGCAAACCCTTGAGTAGTTCAGTAAAAGGAAGTTGCAGCGCAGCTGAGTGGCTCAGTGGACAGTGAGCTGGGCCTCAAGACCAGAGGTCGTAGGTTCAAATCTGACCCCAGACTTTTCTTCATTTTCTAACTCTGGGCAAGTACTACAAGCCAACAAAAATCTGTACTTTCTATTACTGCTGTCAACATTTGCTTTTGGAGTCACTGTGTCTCATTCATCACTTCCATGATGGCTCTTTGAAAATGGAATATCTAAAGGCGACTATTACTGAGTCACAGCAGAGTGGTAGTTTGAGATTATGTCCTTTTGTTCGTGATCCATAACTTCAATTTCCATACAAAGTTCCTCAATGAACACTTAAATTGATCGTGAGAACCATTTATCATTAGATATTGTAAAGAATCCTAAGGGGGTGGGTGGGCGGCTGGGTAGCTCAGTGGATTGGGCGGCTGGGTAGCTCAGTGGATTGAGAGCCAAGCCTAGAGGTGGGAGGTCCTAGGTTCGAATCCGGCTTCAGCCACTTCCCAGCTGTGTGAACCTGGGCAAGTCACTTGACCCCCATTGCCTAGCCCTTACCACTCTTCTGCCTTGGAGCCAATACACAGTATATATATATATATATACATATATACACATATATATATACATATACATACATATACATATACATCTATATAATATACAGTATATATATAAGGGTTTAAAAAAGAAATAACTTGACTGGCATCGATGAATAGAATTAACATTTTAAAACAATATAATTAACATCTAAAAGAAAAAAAATATTCATCCTGGGGTTGAGAAATCCCTTTAATATTAAAAATAGAAGCCAAGAAAGGAATTATTATTGGACATCCCTCTCAGGCAATGGAAATGATAGAAATCTCTCCACTACCTGTCTGGCTCTATGACCAGAGGTGGCAGTTCCAATTTTGCTCCCCAAGGAAGTTCTTTCCTATTGTCAAGCTGGTCTCTGCTGGTATCCTCCTTATGCAGTTCCACCTGTTGAGCTCTATTCAGATCGGAGCCATCCTGGGACCACAAAGAGAGCTGGGTAAGAGTAGGTGTGGATACAGCATGGACTCTTTCTTTAGTTCAGGTACCTCCCTGGGGACCTTTTGGGGAAGTCCTTCCTTCTATCCTCAGGCAGCAGCTTTGGAAATCAACCCACTGAAGAGCTTCCTCATGAAGGGTTATGGGTTGTTTTCAGCTGAGCTTTTTATGGCCACGGAGGGAAGGAAGAGAGGCTCAGCAGAATGGGTTCAATCAGCTGGGACTTGCACCGATTAGCCATTTGGCCAGCTTCTCCATTGTGCTTGTCCCAGAAGAAGAAGGCACTTGTTGATGGAGTGCCCTTTGTCAAAGGAAGCTTTGTGAAGCTCAGGCTTCTCCTGAAGTCCATGGTTCAGATCAGCAGGCGGCTTTTTGAGTGTCGTAATGAATGAAGCCTCCAGCAAGCCAAATAGCCTGGGGACCTGTGGCCATTTAGCCTTGAAGCCATGTAGTCAGGCTCCTAGCTACCAAAAACCGAAACCAACCAACCCTGGGAAAGTTGCAAACCCTTGAGTAGTTCAGTAAAAGGAAGTTGCAGCGCAGCTGAGTGGCTCAGTGGACAGAGAGCTGGGCCTCAAGACCAGAGGTCGTAGGTTCAAATCTGACCCCAGACTTTTCTTCATTTTCTAACTCTGGGCAAGTACTACAAGCCAACAAAAATCTGTACTTTCTATTACTGCTGTCAACATTTGCTTTTGGAGTCACTGTGTCTCATTCATCACTTCCATGATGGCTCTTTGAAAATGGAATATCTAAAGGCGACTATTACTGATTCACAGCAGAGTGGTAGTTTGAGATTATGTCCTTTTGTTCGTGATCCATAACTTCAATTTCCATACAAAGTTCCTCAATGAACACTTAAATTGATCGTGAGAACCATTTATCATTAGATATTGTAAAGAATCCTAAGGGGGTGGGTGGGCGGCTGGGTTGCTCAGTGGATTGGGCGGCTGGGTAGCTCAGTGGATTGAGAGCCAAGCCTAGAGGTGGGAGGTCCTAGGTTCGAATCCGGCTTCAGCCACTTCCCAGCTGTGTGAACCTGGGCAAGTCACTTGACCCCCATTGCCTAGCCCTTACCACTCTTCTGCCTTGGAGCCAATACACAGTATATATATATATATATATATATATATATATATATATATATATATATATATATATATATATATATATACATATATACACATATACATATACATATACATACATATACATATACATCTATATAATATACAGTATATATATAAGGGTTTAAAAAAAGAAATAACTTGACTGGCATCGATGAATAGAATTAACATTTTAAAACAATATAATTAACATCTAAAAGAAAAAAAATATTCATCCTGGGGTTGAGAAATCCCTTTAATATTAAAAATAGAAGCCAAGAAAGGAATTATTATTGGACATCCCTCTCAGGCAATGGAAATGATAGAAATCTCTCCACTACCTGTCTGGCTCTATGACCAGAGGTGGCAGTTCCAATTTTGCTCCCCAAGGAAGTTCTTTCCTATTGTCAAGCTGGTCTCTGCTGGTATCCTCCTTATGCAGTTCCACCTGTTGAGCTCTATTCAGATCGGAGCCATCCTGGGACCACAAAGAGAGCTGGGTAAGAGTAGGTGTGGATACAGCATGGACTCTTTCTTTAGTTCAGGTACCTCCCTGGGGACCTTTTCGGGAAGTCCTTCCTTCTATCCTCAGGCAGCAGCTTTGGAAATCAACCCACTGAAGAGCTTCCTCATGAAGGGTTATGGGTTGTTTTCAGCTGAGCTTTTTATGGCCACGGAGGGAAGGAAGAGAGGCTCAGCAGAATGGGTTCAATCAGCTGGGACTTGCACCGATTAGCCATTTGGCCAGCTTCTCTATTGTGCTTGTCCCAGAAGAAGAAGGCACTTGTTGATGGAGTGCCCTTTGTCAAAGGAAGCTTTGTGAAGCTCAGGCTTCTCCTGAAGTCCATGGTTCAGATCAGCAGGCGGCTTTTTGAGTGTCGTAATGAATGAAGCCTCCAGCAAGCCAAATAGCCTGGGGACCTGTGGCCATTTAGCCTTGAAGCCATGTAGTCAGGCTCCTAGCTACCAAAAACCGAAACCAACCAACCCTGGGAAAGTTGCAAACCCTTGAGTAGTTCAGTAAAAGGAAGTTGCAGCGCAGCTGAGTGGCTCAGTGGACAGAGAGCTGGGCCTCAAGACCAGAGGTCGTAGGTTCAAATCTGACCCCAGACTTTTCTTCATTTTCTAACTCTGGGCAAGTACTACAAGCCAACAAAAATCTGTACTTTCTATTACTGCTGTCAACATTTGCTTTTGGAGTCACTGTGTCTCATTCATCACTTCCATGATGGCTCTTTGAAAATGGAATATCTAAAGGCGACTATTACTGAGTCACAGCAGAGTTGTAGTTTGAGATTATGTCCATTTGTTCGTGATCCATAACTTCAATTTCCATACAAAGTTCCTCAATGAACACTTAAATTGATCGTGAGAACCATTTATCATTAGATATTGTAAAGAATCCTAAGGGGGTGGGTGGGCGGCTGGGTAGCTCAGTGGATTGGGCGGCTGGGTAGCTCAGTGGATTGAGAGCCAAGCCTAGAGGTGGGAGGTCCTAGGTTCGAATCCGGCTTCAGCCACTTCCCAGCTGTGTGAACCTGGGCAAGACACTTGACCCCCATTGCCTAGCCCTTACCACTCTTCTGCCTTGGAGCCAATACACAGTATATATATATATATATATATATATATATATATATATATATATATATATATATATATATATATATACATATATATACATATACATATACATACATATACATATACATCTATATAATATACAGTATATATATAAGGGTTTAAAAAAAGAAATAACTTGACTGGCATCGATGAATAGAATTAACATTTTAAAACAATATAATTAACATCTAAAAGAAAAAAAATATTCATCCTGGGGTTGAGAAATCCCTTTAATATTAAAAATAGAAGCCAAGAAAGGAATTATTATTGGACATCCCTCTCAGGCAATGGAAATGATAGAAATCTCTCCACTACCTGTCTGGCTCTATGACCAGAGGTGGCAGTTCCAATTTTGCTCCCCAAGGAAGTTCTTTCCTATTGTCAAGCTGGTCTCTGCTGGTATCCTCCTTATGCAGTTCCACCTGTTGAGCTCTATTCAGATCGGAGCCATCCTGGGACCACAAAGAGAGCTGGGTAAGAGTAGGTGTGGATACAGCATGGACTCTTTCTTTAGTTCAGGTACCTCCCTGGGGACCTTTTGGGGAAGTCCTTCCTTCTATCCTCAGGCAGCAGCTTTGGAAATCAACCCACTGAAGAGCTTCCTCATGAAGGGTTATGGGTTGTTTTCAGCTGAGCTTTTTATGGCCACGGAGGGAAGGAAGAGAGGCTCAGCAGAATGGGTTCAATCAGCTGGGACTTGCACCGATTAGCCATTTGGCCAGCTTCTCCATTGTGCTTGTCCCAGAAGAAGAAGGCACTTGTTGATGGAGTGCCCTTTGTCAAAGGAAGCTTTGTGAAGCTCAGGCTTCTCCTGAAGTCCATGGTTCAGATCAGCAGGCGGCTTTTTGAGTGTCGTAATGAATGAAGCCTCCAGCAAGCCAAATAGCCTGGGGACCTGTGGCCATTTAGCCTTGAAGCCATGTAGTCAGGCTCCTAGCTACCAAAAACCGAAACCAACCAACCCTGGGAAAGTTGCAAACCCTTGAGTAGTTCAGTAAAAGGAAGTTGCAGCGCAGCTGAGTGGCTCAGTGGACAGAGAGCTGGGCCTCAAGACCAGAGGTCGTAGGTTCAAATCTGACCCCAGACTTTTCTTCATTTTCTAACTCTGGGCAAGTACTACAAGCCAACAAAAATCTGTACTTTCTATTACTGCTGTCAACATTTGCTTTTGGAGTCACTGTGTCTCATTCATCACTTCCATGATGGCTCTTTGAAAATGGAATATCTAAAGGCGACTATTACTGAGTCACAGCAGAGTTGTAGTTTGAGATTATGTCCTTTTGTTCGTGATCCATAACTTCAATTTCCATACAAAGTTCCTCAATGAACACTTAAATTGATCGTGAGAACCATTTATCATTAGATATTGTAAAGAATCCTAAGGGGGTGGGTGGGCGGCTGGGTAGCTCAGTGGATTGGGCGGCTGGGTAGCTCAGTGGATTGAGAGCCAAGCCTAGAGGTGGGAGGTCCTAGGTTCGAATCCGGCTTCAGCCACTTCCCAGCTGTGTGAACCTGGGCAAGACACTTGACCCCCATTGCCTAGCCCTTACCACTCTTCTGCCTTGGAGCCAATACACAGTATATATATATATATATATATATATATATATATATATATATATATATATACATACATATATATACATATACATATACATATACATACATATACATATACATCTATATAATATACAGTATATATATAAGGGTTTAAAAAAAGAAATAACTTGACTGGCATCGATGAATAGAATTAACATTTTAAAACAATATAATTAACATCTAAAAGAAAAAAAATATTCATCCTGGGGTTGAGAAATCCCTTTAATATTAAAAATAGAAGCCAAGAAAGGAATTATTATTGGACATCCCTCTCAGGCAATGGAAATGATAGAAATCTCTCCACTACCTGTCTGGCTCTATGACCAGAGGTGGCAGTTCCAATTTTGCTCCCCAAGGAAGTTCTTTCCTATTGTCAAGCTGGTCTCTGCTGGTATCCTCCTTATGCAGTTCCACCTGTTGAGCTCTATTCAGATCGGAGCCATCCTGGGACCACAAAGAGAGCTGGGTAAGAGTAGGTGTGGATACAGCATGGACTCTTTCTTTAGTTCAGGTACCTCCCTGGGGACCTTTTGGGGAAGTCCTTCCTTCTATCCTCAGGCAGCAGCTTTGGAAATCAACCCACTGAAGAGCTTCCTCATGAAGGGTTATGGGTTGTTTTCAGCTGAGCTTTTTATGGCCACCGAGGGAAGGAAGAGAGGCTCAGCAGAATGGGTTCAATCAGCTGGGACTTGCACCGATTAGCCATTTGGCCAGCTTCTCCATTGTGCTTGTCCCAGAAGAAGAAGGCACTTGTTGATGGAGTGCCCTTTGTCAAAGGAAGCTTTGTGAAGCTCAGGCTTCTCCTGAAGTCCATGGTTCAGATCAGCAGGCGGCTTTTTGAGTGTCGTAATGAATGAAGCCTCCAGCAAGCCAAATAGCCTGGGGACCTGTGGCCATTTAGCCTTGAAGCCATGTAGTCAGGCTCCTAGCTACCAAAAACCGAAACCAACCAACCCTGGGAAAGTTGCAAACCCTTGAGTAGTTCAGTAAAAGGAAGTTGCAGCGCAGCTGAGTGGCTCAGTGGACAGTGAGCTGGGCCTCAAGACCAGAGGTCGTAGGTTCAAATCTGACCCCAGACTTTGCTTCATTTTCTAACTCTGGGCAAGTACTACAAGCCAACAAAAATCTGTACTTTCTATTACTGCTGTCAACATTTGCTTTTGGAGTCACTGTGTCTCATTCATCACTTCCATGATGGCTCTTTGAAAATGGAATATCTAAAGGCGACTATTACTGAGTCACAGCAGAGTGGTAGTTTGAGATTATGTCCTTTTGTTCGTGATCCATAACTTCAATTTCCATACAAAGTTCCTCAATGAACACTTAAATTGATCGTGAGAACCATTTATCATTAGATATTGTAAAGAATCCTAAGGGGGTGGGTGGGCGGCTGGGTAGCTCAGTGGATTGGGCGGCTGGGTAGCTCAGTGGATTGAGAGCCAAGCCTAGAGGTGGGAGGTCCTAGGTTCGAATCCGGCTTCAGCCACTTCCCAGCTGTGTGAACCTGGGCAAGTCACTTGACCCCCATTGCCTAGCCCTTACCACTCTTCTGCCTTGGAGCCAATACACAGTATATATATATATATATACATATATACACATATATATATACATATACATACATATACATATACATCTATATAATATACAGTATATATATAAGGGTTTAAAAAAGAAATAACTTGACTGGCATCGATGAATAGAATTAACATTTTAAAACAATATAATTAACATCTAAAAGAAAAAAAATATTCATCCTGGGGTTGAGAAATCCCTTTAATATTAAAAATAGAAGCCAAGAAAGGAATTATTATTGGACATCCCTCTCAGGCAATGGAAATGATAGAAATCTCTCCACTACCTGTCTGGCTCTATGACCAGAGGTGGCAGTTCCAATTTTGCTCCCCAAGGAAGTTCTTTCCTATTGTCAAGCTGGTCTCTGCTGGTATCCTCCTTATGCAGTTCCACCTGTTGAGCTCTATTCAGATCGGAGCCATCCTGGGACCACAAAGAGAGCTGGGTAAGAGTAGGTGTGGATACAGCATGGACTCTTTCTTTAGTTCAGGTACCTCCCTGGGGACCTTTTGGGGAAGTCCTTCCTTCTATCCTCAGGCAGCAGCTTTGGAAATCAACCCACTGAAGAGCTTCCTCATGAAGGGTTATGGGTTGTTTTCAGCTGAGCTTTTTATGGCCACGGAGGGAAGGAAGAGAGGCTCAGCAGAATGGGTTCAATCAGCTGGGACTTGCACCGATTAGCCATTTGGCCAGCTTCTCCATTGTGCTTGTCCCAGAAGAAGAAGGCACTTGTTGATGGAGTGCCCTTTGTCAAAGGAAGCTTTGTGAAGCTCAGGCTTCTCCTGAAGTCCATGGTTCAGATCAGCAGGCGGCTTTTTGAGTGTCGTAATGAATGAAGCCTCCAGCAAGCCAAATAGCCTGGGGACCTGTGGCCATTTAGCCTTGAAGCCATGTAGTCAGGCTCCTAGCTACCAAAAACCGAAACCAACCAACCCTGGGAAAGTTGCAAACCCTTGAGTAGTTCAGTAAAAGGAAGTTGCAGCGCAGCTGAGTGGCTCAGTGGACAGAGAGCTGGGCCTCAAGACCAGAGGTCGTAGGTTCAAATCTGACCCCAGACTTTTCTTCATTTTCTAACTCTGGGCAAGTACTACAAGCCAACAAAAATCTGTACTTTCTATTACTGCTGTCAACATTTGCTTTTGGAGTCACTGTGTCTCATTCATCACTTCCATGATGGCTCTTTGAAAATGGAATATCTAAAGGCGACTATTACTGAGTCACAGCAGAGTGGTAGTTTGAGATTATGTCCTTTTGTTCGTGATCCATAACTTCAATTTCCATACAAAGTTCCTCAATGAACACTTAAATTGATCGTGAGAACCATTTATCATTAGATATTGTAAAGAATCCTAAGGGGGTGGGTGGGCGGCTGGGTTGCTCAGTGGATTGGGCGGCTGGGTAGCTCAGTGGATTGAGAGCCAAGCCTAGAGGTGGGAGGTCCTAGGTTCGAATCCGGCTTCAGCCACTTCCCAGCTGTGTGAACCTGGGCAAGTCACTTGACCCCCATTGCCTAGCCCTTACCACTCTTCTGCCTTGGAGCCAATACACAGTATATATATATATATATATATATATATATATATATATATATATATATACATATATACACATATACATATACATATACATACATATACATATACATCTATATAATATACAGTATATATATAAGGGTTTAAAAAAAGAAATAACTTGACTGGCATCGATGAATAGAATTAACATTTTAAAACAATATAATTAACATCTAAAAGAAAAAAAATATTCATCCTGGGGTTGAGAAATCCCTTTAATATTAAAAATAGAAGCCAAGAAAGGAATTATTATTGGACATCCCTCTCAGGCAATGGAAATGATAGAAATCTCTCCACTACCTGTCTGGCTCTATGACCAGAGGTGGCAGTTCCAATTTTGCTCCCCAAGGAAGTTCTTTCCTATTGTCAAGCTGGTCTCTGCTGGTATCCTCCTTATGCAGTTCCACCTGTTGAGCTCTATTCAGATCGGAGCCATCCTGGGACCACAAAGAGAGCTGGGTAAGAGTAGGTGTGGATACAGCATGGACTCTTTCTTTAGTTCAGGTACCTCCCTGGGGACCTTTTCGGGAAGTCCTTCCTTCTATCCTCAGGCAGCAGCTTTGGAAATCAACCCACTGAAGAGCTTCCTCATGAAGGGTTATGGGTTGTTTTCAGCTGAGCTTTTTATGGCCACGGAGGGAAGGAAGAGAGGCTCAGCAGAATGGGTTCAATCAGCTGGGACTTGCACCGATTAGCCATTTGGCCAGCTTCTCCATTGTGCTTGTCCCAGAAGAAGAAGGCACTTGTTGATGGAGTGCCCTTTGTCAAAGGAAGCTTTGTGAAGCTCAGGCTTCTCCTGAAGTCCATGGTTCAGATCAGCAGGCGGCTTTTTGAGTGTCGTAATGAATGAAGCCTCCAGCAAGCCAAATAGCCTGGGGACCTGTGGCCATTTAGCCTTGAAGCCATGTAGTCAGGCTCCTAGCTACCAAAAACCGAAACCAACCAACCCTGGGAAAGTTGCAAACCCTTGAGTAGTTCAGTAAAAGGAAGTTGCAGCGCAGCTGAGTGGCTCAGTGGACAGAGAGCTGGGCCTCAAGACCAGAGGTCGTAGGTTCAAATCTGACCCCAGACTTTTCTTCATTTTCTAACTCTGGGCAAGTACTACAAGCCAACAAAAATCTGTACTTTCTATTACTGCTGTCAACATTTGCTTTTGGAGTCACTGTGTCTCATTCATCACTTCCATGATGGCTCTTTGAAAATGGAATATCTAAAGGCGACTATTACTGAGTCACAGCAGAGTTGTAGTTTGAGATTATGTCCATTTGTTCGTGATCCATAACTTCAATTTCCATACAAAGTTCCTCAATGAACACTTAAATTGATCGTGAGAACCATTTATCATTAGATATTGTAAAGAATCCTAAGGGGGTGGGTGGGCGGCTGGGTAGCTCAGTGGATTGGGCGGCTGGGTAGCTCAGTGGATTGAGAGCCAAGCCTAGAGGTGGGAGGTCCTAGGTTCGAATCCGGCTTCAGCCACTTCCCAGCTGTGTGAACCTGGGCAAGACACTTGACCCCCATTGCCTAGCCCTTACCACTCTTCTGCCTTGGAGCCAATACACAGTATATATATATATATATATATATATATATATATATATATATATATATATATATATACATATATATACATATACATATACATATACATACATATACATATACATCTATATAATATACAGTATATATATAAGGGTTTAAAAAAAGAAATAACTTGACTGGCATCGATGAATAGAATTAACATTTTAAAACAATATAATTAACATCTAAAAGAAAAAAAATATTCATCCTGGGGTTGAGAAATCCCTTTAATATTAAAAATAGAAGCCAAGAAAGGAATTATTATTGGACATCCCTCTCAGGCAATGGAAATGATAGAAATCTCTCCACTACCTGTCTGGCTCTATGACCAGAGGTGGCAGTTCCAATTTTGCTCCCCAAGGAAGTTCTTTCCTATTGTCAAGCTGGTCTCTGCTGGTATCCTCCTTATGCAGTTCCACCTGTTGAGCTCTATTCAGATCGGAGCCATCCTGGGACCACAAAGAGAGCTGGGTAAGAGTAGGTGTGGATACAGCATGGACTCTTTCTTTAGTTCAGGTACCTCCCTGGGGACCTTTTGGGGAAGTCCTTCCTTCTATCCTCAGGCAGCAGCTTTGGAAATCAACCCACTGAAGAGCTTCCTCATGAAGGGTTATGGGTTGTTTTCAGCTGAGCTTTTTATGGCCACGGAGGGAAGGAAGAGAGGCTCAGCATAAAGGGTTGAATCAGCTGGGACTTGCACCGATTAGCCATTTGGCCAGCTTCTCCATTGTGCTTGTCCCAGAAAAAGAAGGCACTTGTTGATGGAGTGCCCTTTGTCAAAGGAAGCTTTGTGAAGCTCAGGCTTCTCCTGAAGTCCATGGTTCAGATCAGCAGGCGGCTTTTTGAGTGTCGTAATGAATGAAGCCTCCAGCAAGCCAAATAGCCTGGGGACCTGTGGCCATTTAGCCTTGAAGCCATGTAGTCAGGCTCCTAGCTACCAAAAACCGAAACCAACCAACCCTGGGAAAGTTGCAAACCCTTGAGTAGTTCAGTAAAAGGAAGTTGCAGCGCAGCTGAGTGGCTCAGTGGACAGAGAGCTGGGCCTCAAGACCAGAGGTCGTAGGTTCAAATCTGACCCCAGACTTTTCTTCATTTTCTAACTCTGGGCAAGTACTACAAGCCAACAAAAATCTGTACTTTCTATTACTGCTGTCAACATTTGCTTTTGGAGTCACTGTGTCTCATTCATCACTTCCATGATGGCTCTTTGAAAATGGAATATCTAAAGGCGACTATTACTGAGTCACAGCAGAGTGGTAGTTTGAGATTATGTCCTTTTGTTCGTGATCCATAACTTCAATTTCCATACAAAGTTCCTCAATGAACACTTAAATTGATCGTGAGAACCATTTATCATTAGATATTGTAAAGAATCCTAAGGGGGTGGGTGGGCGGCTGGGTAGCTCAATGGATTGGGCGGCTGGGTAGCTCAGTGGATTGAGAGCCAAGCCTAGAGGTGGGAGGTCCTAGGTTCGAATCCGGCTTCAGCCACTTCCCAGCTGTGTGAACCTGGGCAAGTCACTTGACCCCCATTGCCTAGCCCTTACCACTCTTCTGCCTTGGAGCCAATACACAGTATATATATATATATATACATATATACACATATATATATACATATACATACATATACATATACATCTATATAATATACAGTATATATATAAGGGTTTAAAAAAGAAATAACTTGACTGGCATCGATGAATAGAATTAACATTTTAAAACAATATAATTAACATCTAAAAGAAAAAAAATATTCATCCTGGGGTTGAGAAATCCCTTTAATATTAAAAATAGAAGCCAAGAAAGGAATTATTATTGGACATCCCTCTCAGGCAATGGAAATGATAGAAATCTCTCCACTACCTGTCTGGCTCTATGACCAGAGGTGGCAGTTCCAATTTTGCTCCCCAAGGAAGTTCTTTCCTATTGTCAAGCTGGTCTCTGCTGGTATCCTCCTTATGCAGTTCCACCTGTTGAGCTCTATTCAGATCGGAGCCATCCTGGGACCACAAAGAGAGCTGGGTAAGAGTAGGTGTGGATACAGCATGGACTCTTTCTTTAGTTCAGGTACCTCCCTGGGGACCTTTTCGGGAAGTCCTTCCTTCTATCCTCAGGCAGCAGCTTTGGAAATCAACCCACTGAAGAGCTTCCTCATGAAGGGTTATGGGTTGTTTTCAGCTGAGCTTTTTATGGCCACGGAGGGAAGGAAGAGTGGCTCAGCAGAATGGGTTCAATCAGCTGGGACTTGCACCGATTAGCCATTTGGCCAGCTTCTCCATTGTGCTTGTCCCAGAAGAAGAAGGCACTTGTTGATGGAGTGCCCTTTGTCAAAGGAAGCTTTGTGAAGCTCAGGCTTCTCCTGAAGTCCATGGTTCAGATCAGCAGGCGGCTTTTTGAGTGTCGTAATGAATGAAGCCTCCAGCAAGCCAAATAGCCTGGGGACCTGTGGCCATTTAGCCTTGAAGCCATGTAGTCAGGCTCCTAGCTACCAAAAACCGAAACCAACCAACCCTGGGAAAGTTGCAAACCCTTGAGTAGTTCAGTAAAAGGAAGTTGCAGCACAGCTGAGTGGCTCAGTGGACAGAGAGCTGGGCCTCAAGACCAGAGGTCGTAGGTTCAAATCTGACCCCAGACTTTTCTTCATTTTCTAACTCTGGGCAAGTACTACAAGCCAACAAAAATCTGTACTTTCTATTACTGCTGTCAACATTTGCTTTTGGAGTCACTGTGTCTCATTCATCACTTCCATGATGGCTCTTTGAAAATGGAATATCTAAAGGCGACTATTACTGAGTCACAGCAGAGTTGTAGTTTGAGATTATGTCCTTTTGTTCGTGATCCATAACTTCCATTTCCATACAAAGTTCCTCAATGAACACTTAAATTGATCGTGAGAACCATTTATCATTAGATATTGTAAAGAATCCTAAGGGGGTGGGTGGGCGGCTGGGTAGCTCAGTGGATTGGGCGGCTGGGTAGCTCAGTGGATTGAGAGCCAAGCCTAGAGGTGGGAGGTCCTAGGTTCGAATCCGGCTTCAGCCACTTCCCAGCTGTGTGAACCTGGGCAAGACACTTGACCCCCATTGCCTAGCCCTTACCACTCTTCTGCCTTGGAGCCAATACACAGTATATATATATATATATATATATATATATATATATATATATATATATATATATATATATATATATATATATATACATATATATACATATACATATACATATACATACATATACATATACATCTATATAATATACAGTATATATATAAGGGTTTAAAAAAAGAAATAACTTGACTGGCATCGATGAATAGAATTAACATTTTAAAACAATATAATTAACATCTAAAAGAAAAAAAATATTCATCCTGGGGTTGAGAAATCCCTTTAATATTAAAAATAGAAGCCAAGAAAGGAATTATTATTGGACATCCCTCTCAGGCAATGGAAATGATAGAAACCTCTCCACTACCTGTCTGGCTCTATGACCAGAGGTGGCAGTTCCAATTTTGCTCCCCAAGGAAGTTCTTTCCTATTGTCAAGCTGGTCTCTGCTGGTATCCTCCTTATGCAGTTCCACCTGTTGAGCTCTATTCAGATCGGAGCCATCCTGGGACCACAAAGAGAGCTGGGTAAGAGTAGGTGTGGATACAGCATGGACTCTTTCTTTAGTTCAGGTACCTCCCTGGGGACCTTTTGGGGAAGTCCTTCCTTCTATCCTCAGGCAGCAGCTTTGGAAATCAACCCACTGAAGAGCTTCCTCATGAAGGGTTATGGGTTGTTTTCAGCTGAGCTTTTTATGGCCACGGAGGGAAGGGAGAGAGGCTCAGCAGAATGGGTTCAATCAGCTGGGACTTGCACCGATTAGCCATTTGGCCAGCTTCTCCATTGTGCTTGTCCCAGAAGAAGAAGGCACTTGTTGATGGAGTGCCCTTTGTCAAAGGAAGCTTTGTGAAGCTCAGGCTTCTCCTGAAGTCCATGGTTCAGATCAGCAGGCGGCTTTTTGAGTGTCGTAATGAATGAAGCCTCCAGCAAGCCAAATAGCCTGGGGACCTGTGGCCATTTAGCCTTGAAGCCATGTAGTCAGGCTCCTAGCTACCAAAAACCGAAACCAACCAACCCTGGGAAAGTTGCAAACCCTTGAGTAGTTCAGTAAAAGGAAGTTGCAGCGCAGCTGAGTGGCTCAGTGGACAGTGAGCTGGGCCTCAAGACCAGAGGTCGTAGGTTCAAATCTGACCCCAGACTTTTCTTCATTTTCTAACTCTGGGCAAGTACTACAAGCCAACAAAAATCTGTACTTTCTATTACTGCTGTCAACATTTGCTTTTGGAGTCACTGTGTCTCATTCATCACTTCCATGATGGCTCTTTGAAAATGGAGTATCTAAAGGCGACTATTACTGAGTCACAGCAGAGTGGTAGTTTGAGATTATGTCCTTTTGTTCGTGATCCATAACTTCAATTTCCATACAAAGTTCCTCAATGAACACTTAAATTGATCGTGAGAACCATTTATCATTAGATATTGTAAAGAATCCTAAGGGGGTGGGTGGGCGGCTGGGTAGCTCAGTGGATTGAGAGCCAAGCCTAGAGGTGGGAGGTCCTAGGTTCGAATCCGGCTTCAGCCACTTCCCAGCTGTGTGAACCTGGGCAAGTCACTTGACCCCCATTGCCTAGCCCTTACCACTCTTCTGCCTTGGAGCCAATACACAGTATATATATATATATATATATATATACATATATACACATATATATATACATATACATACATATACATATACATCTATATAATATACAGTATATATATAAGGGTTTAAAAAAAGAAATAACTTGACTGGCATCGATGAATAGAATTAACATTTTAAAACAATATAATTAACATCTAAAAGAAAAAAAATATTCATCCTGGGGTTGAGAAATCCCTTTAATATTAAAAATAGAAGCCAAGAAAGGAATTATTATTGGACATCCCTCTCAGGCAATGGAAATGATAGAAATCTCTCCACTACCTGTCTGGCTCTATGACCAGAGGTGGCAGTTCCAATTTTGCTCCCCAAGGAAGTTCTTTCCTATTGTCAAGCTGGTCTCTGCTGGTATCCTCCTTATGCAGTTCCACCTGTTGAGCTCTATTCAGATCGGAGCCATCCTGGGACCACAAAGAGAGCTGGGTAAGAGTAGGTGTGGATACAGCATGGACTCTTTCTTTAGTTCAGGTACCTCCCTGGGGACCTTTTGGGGAAGTCCTTCCTTCTATCCTCAGGCAGCAGCTTTGGAAATCAACCCACTGAAGAGCTTCCTCATGAAGGGTTATGGGTTGTTTTCAGCTGAGCTTTTTATGGCCACGGAGGGAAGGAAGAGAGGCTCAGCAGAATGGGTTCAATCAGCTGGGACTTGCACCGATTAGCCATTTGGCCAGCTTCTCCATTGTGCTTGTCCCAGAAGAAGAAGGCACTTGTTGATGGAGTGCCCTTTGTCAAAGGAAGGTTTGTGAAGCTCAGGCTTCTCCTGAAGTCCATGGTTCAGATCAGCAGGCGGCTTTTTGAGTGTCGTAATGAATGAAGCCTCCAGCAAGCCAAATAGCCTGGGGACCTGTGGCCATTTAGCCTTGAAGCCATGTAGTCAGGCTCCTAGCTACCAAAAACCGAAACCAACCAATCCTGGGAAAGATGCAAACCCTTGAGTAGTTCAGTAAAAGGAAGTTGCAGCGCAGCTGAGTGGCTCAGTGGACAGAGAGCTGGGCCTCAAGACCAGAGGTCATAGGTTCAAATCTGACCCCAGACTTTTCTTCATTTTCTAACTCTGGGCAAGTACTACAAGCCAACAAAAATCTGTACTTTCTATTACTGCTGTCAACATTTGCGTTTGGAGTCACTGTGTCTCATTCATCACTTCCATGATGGCTCTTTGAAAATGGAATATCTAAAGGCGACTATTACTGAGTCACAGCAGAGTTGTAGTTTGAGATTATGTCCTTTTGTTCGTGATCCATAACTTCAATTTCCATACAAAGTTCCTCAATGAACACTTAAATTGATCGTGAGAACCATTTATCATTAGATATTGTAAAGAATCCTAAGGGGGGTGGGTGGGCGGCTGGGTAGCTCAGTGGATTGAGAGCCAAGCCTAGAGGTGGGAGGTCCTAGGTTCG
>NC_077235.1:88062379-88067379 GCF_027887165.1 Monodelphis domestica
TAACATCTAAAAGAAAAAAATATTCATCCTGGGGTTGAGAAATCCCTTTAATATTAAAAATAGAAGCCAGGAAAGGAATTATTATTGGACATCCCTCTCAGGCAATGGAAATGATAGAAATCTCTCCACTACCTGTCTGGCTCTATGACCAGAGGTGGCAGTTCCAATTTTGCTCCCCAAGGAAGTTCTTTCCTATTGTCAAGCTGGTCTCTGCTGGTATCGTCCTTATGCAGTTCCACCTGTTGAGCTCTATTCAGATCGGAGCCATCCTGGGACCACAAAGAGAGCTGGGTAAGAGTAGGTGTGGATACAGCATGGACTCTTTCTTTAGTTCAGGTACCTCCCTGGGGACCTTTTGGGGAAGTCCTTCCTTCTATCCTCAGGCAGCAGCTTTGGAAATCAACCCACTGAAGAGCTTCCTCATGAAGGGTTATGGGTTGTTTTCAGCTGAGCTTTTTATGGCCACGGAGGGAAGGAAGAGAGGCTCAGCATAAAGGGTTGAATCAGCTGGGACTTGCACCGATTAGCCATTTGGCCAGCTTCTCCATTGTGCTTGTCCCAGAAGAAGAAGGCACTTGTTGATGGAGTGCCCTTTGTCAAAGGAAGCTTTGTGAAGCTCAGGCTTCTCCTGAAGTCCATGGTTCAGATCAGCAGGCGGCTTTTTGAGTGTCGTAATGAATGAAGCCTCCAGCAAGCCAAATAGCCTGGGGACCTGTGGCCATTTAGCCTTGAAGCCATGTAGTCAGGCTCCTAGCTACCAAAAACCGAAACCAACCAACCCTGGGAAAGTTGCAAACCCTTGAGTAGTTCAGTAAAAGGAAGTTGCAGCGCAGCTGAGTGGCTCAGTGGACAGAGAGCTGGGCCTCAAGACCAGAGGTCGTAGGTTCGAATCTGACCCCAGACTTTTCTTCATTTTCTAACTCTGGGCAAGTACTACAAGCCAACAAAAATCTGTACTTTCTATTACTGCTGTCAACATTTGCTTTTGGAGTCACTGTGTCTCATTCATCACTTCCATGATGGCTCTTTGAAAATGGAATATCTAAAGGCGACTATTACTGAGTCACAGCAGAGTTGTAGTTTGAGATTATGTCCTTTCGTTCGTGATCCATAACTTCAATTTCCATACAAAGTTCCTCAATGAACACTTAAATTGATCGTGAGAACCATTTATCATTAGATATTGTAAAGAATCCTAAGGGGGTGGGTGGGCGGCTGGGTAGCTCAGTGGATTGGGCGGCTGGGTAGCTCAGTGGATTGAGAGCCAAGCCTAGAGGTGGGAGGTCCTAGGTTCGAATCCAGCCTCAGCCACTTCCCAGCTGTGTGAACCTGGGCAAGTCACTTGACCCCCATTGCCTAGCCCTTACCACTCTTCTGCCTTGGAGCCAATACACAGTATATATATATATATATATATATATATATATATATATATATATATACATACATACATATACATATACATATATATAATATACAGTATATATATAAGGGTTTAAAAAAAAGAAATAACTTGACTGGCATCGATGAATAGAATTAACATTTTAAAACCATATAATTAACATCTAAAAGAAAAAAATATTCATCCTGGGGTTGAGAAATCCCTTTAATATTAAAAATAGAAGCCAGGAAAGGAATTATTATTGGACATCCCTCTCAGGCAATGGAAATGATAGAAATCTCTCCACTACCTGTCTGGCTCTATGACCAGAGGTGGCAGTTCCAATTTTGCTCCCCAAGGAAGTTCTTTCCTATTGTCAAGCTGGTCTCTGCTGGTATCGTCCTTATGCAGTTCCACCTGTTGAGCTCTATTCAGATCGGAGCCATCCTGGGACCACAAAGAGAGCTGGGTAAGAGTAGGTGTGGATACAGCATGGACTCTTTCTTTAGTTCAGGTACCTCCCTGGGGACCTTTTGGGGAAGTCCTTCCTTCTATCCTCAGGCAGCAGCTTTGGAAATCAACCCACTGAAGAGCTTCCTCATGAAGGGTTATGGGTTGTTTTCAGCTGAGCTTTTTATGGCCACGGAGGGAAGGAAGAGAGGCTCAGCATAAAGGGTTGAATCAGCTGGGACTTGCACCGATTAGCCATTTGGCCAGCTTCTCCATTGTGCTTGTCCCAGAAGAAGAAGGCACTTGTTGATGGAGTGCCCTTTGTCAAAGGAAGCTTTGTGAAGCTCAGGCTTCTCCTGAAGTCCATGGTTCAGATCAGCAGGCGGCTTTTTGAGTGTCGTAATGAATGAAGCCTCCAGCAAGCCAAATAGCCTGGGGACCTGTGGCCATTTAGCCTTGAAGCCATGTAGTCAGGCTCCTAGCTACCAAAAACCGAAACCAACCAACCCTGGGAACGTTGCAAACCCTTGAGTAGTTCAGTAAAAGGAAGTTGCAGCGCAGCTGAGTGGCTCAGTGGACAGAGAGCTGGGCCTCAAGACCAGAGGTCGTAGGTTCGAATCTGACCCCAGACTTTTCTTCATTTTCTAACTCTGGGCAAGTACTACAAGCCAACAAAAATCTGTACTTTCTATTACTGCTGTCAACATTTGCTTTTGGAGTCACTGTGTCTCATTCATCACTTCCATGATGGCTCTTTGAAAATGGAATATCTAAAGGCGACTATTACTGAGTCACAGCAGAGTTGTAGTTTGAGATTATGTCCTTTCGTTCGTGATCCATAACTTCAATTTCCATACAAAGTTCCTCAATGAACACTTAAATTGATCGTGAGAACCATTTATCATTAGATATTGTAAAGAATCCTAAGGGGGTGGGTGGGCGGCTGGGTAGCTCAGTGGATTGGGCGGCTGGGTAGCTCAGTGGATTGAGAGCCAAGCCTAGAGGTGGGAGGTCCTAGGTTCGAATCCAGCCTCAGCCACTTCCCAGCTGTGTGAACCTGGGCAAGTCACTTGACCCCCATTGCCTAGCCCTTACCACTCTTCTGCCTTGGAGCCAATACACAGTATATATATATATATATATATATATATATATATATATATATATATATATATATATATATATACATACATACATATACATATACATATATATACATACATACATATACATATACATATATATAATATACAGTATATATATAAGGGTTTAAAAAAAAGAAATAACTTGACTGGCATCGATGAATAGAATTAACATTTTAAAACCATATAATTAACATCTAAAAGAAAAAAATATTCATCCTGGGGTTGAGAAATCCCTTTAATATTAAAAATAGAAGCCAGGAAAGGAATTATTATTGGACATCCCTCTCAGGCAATGGAAATGATAGAAATCTCTCCACTACCTGTCTGGCTCTATGACCAGAGGTGGCAGTTCCAATTTTGCTCCCCAAGGAAGTTCTTTCCTATTGTCAAGCTGGTCTCTGCTGGTATCGTCCTTATGCAGTTCCACCTGTTGAGCTCTATTCAGATCGGAGCCATCCTGGGACCACAAAGAGAGCTGGGTAAGAGTAGGTGTGGATACAGCATGGACTCTTTCTTTAGTTCAGGTACCTCCCTGGGGACCTTTTGGGGAAGTCCTTCCTTCTATCCTCAGGCAGCAGCTTTGGAAATCAACCCACTGAAGAGCTTCCTCATGAAGGGTTATGGGTTGTTTTCAGCTGAGCTTTTTATGGCCACGGAGGGAAGGAAGAGAGGCTCAGCATAAAGGGTTGAATCAGCTGGGACTTGCACCGATTAGCCATTTGGCCAGCTTCTCCATTGTGCTTGTCCCAGAAGAAGAAGGCACTTGTTGATGGAGTGCCCTTTGTCAAAGGAAGCTTTGTGAAGCTCAGGCTTCTCCTGAAGTCCATGGTTCAGATCAGCAGGCGGCTTTTTGAGTGTCGTAATGAATGAAGCCTCCAGCAAGCCAAATAGCCTGGGGACCTGTGGCCATTTAGCCTTGAAGCCATGTAGTCAGGCTCCTAGCTACCAAAAACCGAAACCAACCAACCCTGGGAAAGTTGCAAACCCTTGAGTAGTTCAGTAAAAGGAAGTTGCAGCGCAGCTGAGTGGCTCAGTGGACAGAGAGCTGGGCCTCAAGACCAGAGGTCGTAGGTTCGAATCTGACCCCAGACTTTTCTTCATTTTCTAACTCTGGGCAAGTACTACAAGCCAACAAAAATCTGTACTTTCTATTACTGCTGTCAACATTTGCTTTTGGAGTCACTGTGTCTCATTCATCACTTCCATGATGGCTCTTTGAAAATGGAATATCTAAAGGCGACTATTACTGAGTCACAGCAGAGTTGTAGTTTGAGATTATGTCCTTTCGTTCGTGATCCATAACTTCAATTTCCATACAAAGTTCCTCAATGAACACTTAAATTGATCGTGAGAACCATTTATCATTAGATATTGTAAAGAATCCTAAGGGGGTGGGTGGGCGGCTGGGTAGCTCAGTGGATTGGGCGGCTGGGTAGCTCAGTGGATTGAGAGCCAAGCCTAGAGGTGGGAGGTCCTAGGTTCGAATCCAGCCTCAGCCACTTCCCAGCTGTGTGAACCTGGGCAAGTCACTTGACCCCCATTGCCTAGCCCTTACCACTCTTCTGCCTTGGAGCCAATACACAGTATATATATATATATATATATATATATATATATATATATATATATATATATATATATATATATATATATACATACATACATATACATATACATATACATATATATAATATACAGTATATATATAAGGGTTTAAAAAAAAGAAATAACTTGACTGGCATCGATGAATAGAATTAACATTTTAAAACAATATAATTAACATCTAAAAGAAAAAAATATTCATCCTGGGGTTGAGAAATCCCTTTAATATTAAAAATAGAAGCCAGGAAAGGAATTATTATTGGACATCCCTCTCAGGCAATGGAAATGATAGAAATCTCTCCACTACCTGTCTGGCTCTATGACCAGAGGTGGCAGTTCCAATTTTGCTCCCCAAGGAAGTTCTTTCCTATTGTCAAGCTGGTCTCTGCTGGTATCGTCCTTATGCAGTTCCACCTGTTGAG
>NC_077235.1:88069879-88077379 GCF_027887165.1 Monodelphis domestica
ATATTGTAAAGAATCCTAAGGGGGTGGGTGGGCGGCTGGGTAGCTCAGTGGATTGGGCGGCTGGGTAGCTCAGTGGATTGAGAGCCAAGCCTAGAGGTGGGAGGTCCTAGGTTCGAATCCAGCCTCAGCCACTTCCCAGCTGTGTGAACCTGGGCAAGTCACTTGACCCCCATTGCCTAGCCCTTACCACTCTTCTGCCTTGGAGCCAATACACAGTATATATATATATATATATATATATATATATATATATATATATATATATATATATATATATATATATATATATATATACATACATAGATACATATACATATACATATATATAATATACAGTATATATATAAGGGTTTAAAAAAAAGAAATAACTTGACTGGCATCGATGAATAGAATTAACATTTTAAAACAATATAATTAACATCTAAAAGAAAAAAATATTCATCCTGGGGTTGAGAAATCCCTTTAATATTAAAAATAGAAGCCAGGAAAGGAATTATTATTGGACATCCCTCTCAGGCAATGGAAATGATAGAAATCTCTCCACTACCTGTCTGGCTCTATGACCAGAGGTGGCAGTTCCAATTTTGCTCCCCAAGGAAGTTCTTTCCTATTGTCAAGCTGGTCTCTGCTGGTATCCTCCTTATGCAGTTCCACCTGTTGAGCTCTATTCAGATCGGAGCCATCCTGGGACCACAAAGAGAGCTGGGTAAGAGTAGGTGTGGATACAGCATGGACTCTTTCTTTAGTTCAGGTACCTCCCTGGGGACCTTTTGGGGAAGTCCTTCCTTCTATCCTCAGGCAGCAGCTTTGGAAATCAACCCACTGAAGAGCTTCCTCATGAAGGGTTATGGGTTGTTTTCAGCTGAGCTTTTTATGGCCACGGAGGGAAGAAAGAGAGGCTCAGCATAAAGGGTTGAATCAGCTGGGACTTGCACCGATTAGCCATTTGGCCAGCTTCTCCATTGTGCTTGTCCCAGAAGAAGAAGGCACTTGTTGATGGAGTGCCCTTTGTCAAAGGAAGCTTTGTGAAGCTCAGGCTTCTCCTGAAGTCCATGGTTCAGATCAGCAGGCGGCTTTTTGAGTGTCGTAATGAATGAAGCCTCCAGCAAGCCAAATAGCCTGGGGACCTGTGGCCATTTAGCCTTGAAGCCATGTAGTCAGGCTCCTAGCTACCAAAAACCGAAACCAACCAACCCTGGGAAAGTTGCAAACCCTTGAGTAGTTCAGTAAAAGGAAGTTGCAGCGCAGCTGAGTGGCTCAGTGGACAGAGAGCTGGGCCTCAAGACCAGAGGTCGTAGGTTCGAATCTGACCCCAGACTTTTCTTCATTTTCTAACTCTGGGCAAGTACTACAAGCCAACAAAAATCTGTACTTTCTATTACTGCTGTCAACATTTGCTTTTGGAGTCACTGTGTCTCATTCATCACTTCCATGATGGCTCTTTAAAAATGGAATATCTAAAGGCGACTATTACTGAGTCACAGCAGAGTTGTAGTTTGAGATTATGTCCTTTCGTTCGTGATCCATAACTTCAATTTCCATACAAAGTTCCTCAATGAACACTTAAATTGATCGTGAGAACCATTTATCATTAGATATTGTAAAGAATCCTAAGGGGGTGGGTGGGCGGCTGGGTAGCTCAGTGGATTGAGAGCCAAGCCTAGAGGTGGGAGGTCCTAGGTTCGAATCCAGCCTCAGCCACTTCCCAGCTGTGTGAACCTGGGCAAGTCACTTGACCCCCATTGCCTAGCCCTTACCACTCTTCTGCCTTGGAGCCAGTACACAGTATATATATATATATATATATATATATATATATATATATATATATATATATATATATACACATACATACATATACATATACATATATAATATACAGTATATATATAAGGGTTTAAAAAAAGAAATAACTTGACTGGCATCGATGAATAGAATTAACATTTTAAAACAATATAATTAACATCTAAAAGAAAAAAATATTCATCCTGGGGTTGAGAAATCCCTTTAATATTAAAAATAGAAGCCAGGAAAGGAATTATTATTGGACATCCCTCTCAGGCAATGGAAATGATAGAAATCTCTCCACTACCTGTCTGGCTCTATGACCAGAGGTGGCAGTTCCAATTTTGCTCCCCAAGGAAGTTCTTTCCTATTGTCAAGCTGGTCTCTGCTGGTATCGTCCTTATGCAGTTCCACCTGTTGAGCTCTATTCAGATCGGAGCCATCCTGGGACCACAAAGAGAGCTGGGTAAGAGTAGGTGTGGATACAGCATGGACTCTTTCTTTAGTTCAGGTACCTCCCTGGGGACCTTTTGGGGAAGTCCTTCCTTCTATCCTCAGGCAGCAGCTTTGGAAATCAACCCACTGAAGAGCTTCCTCATGAAGGGTTATGGGTTGTTTTCAGCTGAGCTTTTTATGGCCACGGAGGGAAGGAAGAGAGGCTCAGCATAAAGGGTTGAATCAGCTGGGACTTGCACCGATTAGCCATTTGGCCAGCTTCTCCATTGTGCTTGTCCCAGAAGAAGAAGGCACTTGTTGATGGAGTGCCCTTTGTCAAAGGAAGCTTTGTGAAGCTCAGGCTTCTCCTGAAGTCCATGGTTCAGATCAGCAGGCGGCTTTTTGAGTGTCGTAATGAATGAAGCCTCCAGCAAGCCAAATAGCCTGGGGACCTGTGGCCATTTAGCCTTGAAGCCATGTAGTCAGGCTCCTAGCTACCAAAAACCGAAACCAACCAACCCTGGGAAAGTTGCAAAGCCTTGAGTTGTTCAGTAAAAGGAAGTTGCAGCGCAGCTGAGTGGCTCAGTGGACAGAGAGCTGGGCCTCAAGACCAGAGGTCGTAGGTTCGAATCTGACCCCAGACTTTTCTTCATTTTCTAACTCTGGGCAAGTACTACAAGCCAACAAAAATCTGTACTTTCTATTACTGCTGTCAACATTTGCTTTTGGAGTCACTGTGTCTCATTCATCACTTCCATGATGGCTCTTTGAAAATGGAATATCTAAAGGCGACTATTACTGAGTCACAGCAGAGTTGTAGTTTGAGATTATGTCCTTTTGTTCGTGATCCATAACTTCAATTTCCATACAAAGTTCCTCAATGAACACTTAAATTGATCGTGAGAACCATTTATCATTAGATATTGTAAAGAATCCTAAGGGGGTGGGTGGGCGGCTGGGTAGCTCAGTGGATTGGGCGGCTGGGTAGCTCAGTGGATTGAGAGCCAAGCCTAGAGGTGGGAGGTCCTAGGTTCGAATCCAGCCTCAGCCACTTCCCAGCTGTGTGAACCTGGGCAGGTCACTTGACCCCCATTGCCTAGCCCTTACCACTCTTCTGCCTTGGAGCCAATACACAGTATATATATATATATATATGTATATATATATATATATATATATATATATATATACATACATACATATACATATACATATATATAATATACAGTATATATATATATAAGGGTTTAAAAAAAGAAATAACTTGACTGGCATCGATGAATAGAATTAACATTTTAAAACAATATAATTAACATCTAAAAGAAAAAAATATTCATCCTGGGGTTGAGAAATCCCTTTAATATTAAAAATAGAAGCCAGGAAAGGAATTATTATTGGACATCCCTCTCAGGCAATGGAAATGATAGAAATCTCTCCACTACCTGTCTGGCTCTATGACCAGAGGTGGCAGTTCCAATTTTGCTCCCCAAGGAAGTTCTTTCCTATTGTCAAGCTGGTCTCTGCTGGTATCGTCCTTATGCAGTTCCACCTGTTGAGCTCTATTCAGATCGGAGCCATCCTGGGACCACAAAGAGAGCTGGGTAAGAGTAGGTGTGGATACAGCATGGACTCTTTCTTTAGTTCAGGTACCTCCCTGGGGACCTTTTGGGGAAGTCCTTCCTTCTATCCTCAGGCAGCAGCTTTGGAAATCAACCCACTGAAGAGCTTCCTCATGAAGGGTTATGGGTTGTTTTCAGCTGAGCTTTTTATGGCCACGGAGGGAAGGAAGAGAGGCTCAGCATAAAGGGTTGAATCAGCTGGGACTTGCACCGATTAGCCATTTGGCCAGCTTCTCCATTGTGCTTGTCCCAGAAGAAGAAGGCACTTGTTGATGGAGTGCCCTTTGTCAAAGGAAGCTTTGTGAAGCTCAGGCTTCTCCTGAAGTCCATGGTTCAGATCAGCAGGCGGCTTTTTGAGTGTCGTAATGAATGAAGCCTCCAGCAAGCCAAATAGCCTGGGGACCTGTGGCCATTTAGCCTTGAAGCCATGTAGTCAGGCTCCTAGCTACCAAAAACCGAAACCAACCAACCCTGGGAAAGTTGCAAACCCTTGAGTAGTTCAGTAAAAGGAAGTTGCAGCGCAGCTGAGTGGCTCAGTGGACAGAGAGCTGGGCCTCAAGACCAGAGGTCGTAGGTTCGAATCTGACCCCAGACTTTTCTTCATTTTCTAACTCTGGGCAAGTACTACAAGCCAACAAAAATCTGTACTTTCTATTACTGCTGTCAACATTTGCTTTTGGAGTCACTGTGTCTCATTCATCACTTCCATGATGGCTCTTTGAAAATGGAATATCTAAAGGCGACTATTACTGAGTCACAGCAGAGTTGTAGTTTGAGATTATGTCCTTTCGTTCGTGATCCATAACTTCAATTTCCATACAAAGTTCCTCAATGAACACTTAAATTGATCGTGAGAACCATTTATCATTAGATATTGTAAAGAATCCTAAGGGGGTGGGTGGGCGGCTGGGTAGCTCAGTGGATTGAGAGCCAAGCCTAGAGGTGGGAGGTCCTAGGTTCGAATCCAGCCTCAGCCACTTCCCAGCTGTGTGAACCTGGGCAAGTCACTTGACCCCCATTGCCTAGCCCTTACCACTCTTCTGCCTTGGAGCCAATACACAGTATATATATATATATATATATATATATATATATATATATATATATATATACATACATACATACATATACATATACATATATATAATATACAGTATATATATAAGGGTTTAAAAAAAAGAAATAACTTGACTGGCATCGATGAATAGAATTAACATTTTAAAACAATATAATTAACATCTAAAAGAAAAAAATATTCATCCTGGGGTTGAGAAATCCCTTTAATATTAAAAATAGAAGCCAGGAAAGGAATTATTATTGGACATCCCTCTCAGGCAATGGAAATGATAGAAATCTCTCCACTACCTGTCTGGCTCTATGACCAGGGGTGGCAGTTCCAATTTTGCTCCCCAAGGAAGTTCTTTCCTATTGTCAAGCTGGTCTCTGCTGGTATCGTCCTTATGCAGTTCCACCTGTTGAGCTCTATTCAGATCGGAGCCATCCTGGGACCACAAAGAGAGCTGGGTAAGAGTAGGTGTGGATACAGCATGGACTCTTTCTTTAGTTCAGGTACCTCCCTGGGGACCTTTTGGGGAAGTCCTTCCTTCTATCCTCAGGCAGCAGCTTTGGAAATCAACCCACTGAAGAGCTTCCTCATGAAGGGTTATGGGTTGTTTTCAGCTGAGCTTTTTATGGCCACGGAGGGAAGGAAGAGAGGCTCAGCATAAAGGGTTGAATCAGCTGGGACTTGCACCGATTAGCCATTTGGCCAGCTTCTCCATTGTGCTTGTCCCAGAAGAAGAAGGCACTTGTTGATGGAGTGCCCTTTGTCAAAGGAAGCTTTGTGAAGCTCAGGCTTCTCCTGAAGTCCATGGTTCAGATCAGCAGGCGGCTTTTTGAGTGTCGTAATGAATGAAGCCTCCAGCAAGCCAAATAGCCTGGGGACCTGTGGCCATTTAGCCTTGAAGCCATGTAGTCAGGCTCCTAGCTACCAAAAACCGAAACCAACCAACCCTGGGAAAGTTGCAAACCCTTGAGTAGTTCAGTAAAAGGAAGTTGCAGCGCAGCTGAGTGGCTCAGTGGACAGAGAGCTGGGCCTCAAGACCAGAGGTCGTAGGTTCGAATCTGACCCCAGACTTTTCTTCATTTTCTAACTCTGGGCAAGTACTACAAGCCAACAAAAATCTGTACTTTCTATTACTGCTGTCAACATTTGCTTTTGGAGTCACTGTGTCTCATTCATCACTTCCATGATGGCTCTTTGAAAATGGAATATCTAAAGGCGACTATTACTGAGTCACAGCAGAGTTGTAGTTTGAGATTATGTCCTTTCGTTCGTGATCCATAACTTCAATTTCCATACAAAGTTCCTCAATGAACACTTAAATTGATCGTGAGAACCATTTATCATTAGATATTGTAAAGAATCCTAAGGGGGTGGGTGGGCGGCTGGGTAGCTCAGTGGATTGGGCGGCTGGGTAGCTCAGTGGATTGAGAGCCAAGCCTAGAGGTGGGAGGTCCTAGGTTCGAATCCAGCCTCAGCCACTTCCCAGCTGTGTGAACCTGGGCAAGTCACTTGACCCCCATTGCCTAGCCCTTACCACTCTTCTGCCTTGGAGCCAATACACAGTATATATATATATACATACATACATACATATACATATACATATATATAATATACAGTATATATATAAGGGTTTAAAAAAAGAAATAACTTGACTGGCATCGATGAATAGAATTAACATTTTAAAACAATATAATTAACATCTAAAAGAAAAAAATATTCATCCTGGGGTTGAGAAATCCCTTTAATATTAAAAATAGAAGCCAGGAAAGGAATTATTATTGGACATCCCTCTCAGGCAATGGAAATGATAGAAATCTCTCCACTACCTGTCTGGCTCTATGACCAGAGGTGGCAGTTCCAATTTTGCTCCCCAAGGAAGTTCTTTCCTATTGTCAAGCTGGTCTCTGCTGGTATCGTCCTTATGCAGTTCCACCTGTTGAGCTCTATTCAGATCGGAGCCATCCTGGGACCACAAAGAGAGCTGGGTAAGAGTAGGTGTGGATACAGCATGGACTCTTTCTTTAGTTCAGGTACCTCCCTGGGGACCTTTTGGGGAAGTCCTTCCTTCTATCCTCAGGCAGCAGCTTTGGAAATCAACCCACTGAAGAGCTTCCTCATGAAGGGTTATGGGTTGTTTTCAGCTGAGCTTTTTATGGCCACGGAGGGAAGGAAGAGAGGCTCAGCATAAAGGGTTGAATCAGCTGGGACTTGCACCGATTAGCCATTTGGCCAGCTTCTCCATTGTGCTTGTCCCAGAAGAAGAAGGCACTTGTTGATGGAGTGCCCTTTGTCAAAGGAAGCTTTGTGAAGCTCAGGCTTCTCCTGAAGTCCATGGTTCAGATCAGCAGGCGGCTTTTTGAGTGTCGTAATGAATGAAGCCTCCAGCAAGCCAAATAGCCTGGGGACCTGTGGCCATTTAGCCTTGAAGCCATGTAGTCAGGCTCCTAGCTACCAAAAACCGAAACCAACCAACCCTGGGAAAGTTGCAAAGCCTTGAGTAGTTCAGTAAAAGGAAGTTGCAGCGCAGCTGAGTGGCTCAGTGGACAGAGAGCTGGGCCTCAAGACCAGAGGTCGTAGGTTCGAATCTGACCC
>NC_077235.1:88079879-88089879 GCF_027887165.1 Monodelphis domestica
GTGTGGATACAGCATGGACTCTTTCTTTAGTTCAGGTACCTCCCTGGGGACCTTTTGGGGAAGTCCTTCCTTCTATCCTCAGGCAGCAGCTTTGGAAATCAACCCACTGAAGAGCTTCCTCATGAAGGGTTATGGGTTGTTTTCAGCTGAGCTTTTTATGGCCACGGAGGGAAGGAAGAGAGGCTCAGCATAAAGGGTTGAATCAGCTGGGACTTGCACCGATTAGCCATTTGGCCAGCTTCTCCATTGTGCTTGTCCCAGAAGAAGAAGGCACTTGTTGATGGAGTGCCCTTTGTCAAAGGAAGCTTTGTGAAGCTCAGGCTTCTCCTGAAGTCCATGGTTCAGATCAGCAGGCGGCTTTTTGAGTGTCGTAATGAATGAAGCCTCCAGCAAGCCAAATAGCCTGGGGACCTGTGGCCATTTAGCCTTGAAGCCATGTAGTCAGGCTCCTAGCTACCAAAAACCGAAACCAACCAACCCTGGGAAAGTTGCAAAGCCTTGAGTAGTTCAGTAAAAGGAAGTTGCAGCGCAGCTGAGTGGCTCAGTGGACAGAGAGCTGGGCCTCAAGACCAGAGGTCGTAGGTTCGAATCTGACCCCAGACTTTTCTTCATTTTCTAACTCTGGGCAAGTTCTACAAGCCAACAAAAATCTGTACTTTCTATTACTGCTGTCAACATTTGCTTTTGGAGTCACTGTGTCTCATTCATCACTTCCATGATGGCTCTTTGAAAATGGAATATCTAAAGGCGACTATTACTGAGTCACAGCAGAGTTGTAGTTTGAGATTATGTCCTTTCGTTCGTGATCCATAACTTCAATTTCCATACAAAGTTCCTCAATGAACACTTAAATTGATCGTGAGAACCATTTATCATTAGATATTGTAAAGAATCCTAAGGGGGTGGGTGGGCGGCTGGGTAGCTCAGTGGATTGGGCGGCTGGGTAGCTCAGTGGATTGAGAGCCAAGCCTAGAGGTGGGAGGTCCTAGGTTCGAATCCAGCCTCAGCCACTTCCCAGCTGTGTGAACCTGGGCAAGTCACTTGACCCCCATTGCCTAGCCCTTACCACTCTTCTGCCTTGGAGCCAATACACAGTATATATATATATATATATATATATATATATATATATACATACATACATACATATACATATACATATATATAATATACAGTATATATATAAGGGTTTAAAAAAAAGAAATAACTTGACTGGCATCGATGAATAGAATTAACATTTTAAAACAATATAACTAACATCTAAAAGAAAAAAATATTCATCCTGGGGTTGAGAAATCCCTTTAATATTAAAAATAGAAGCCAGGAAAGGAATTATTATTGGACATCCCTCTCAGGCAATGGAAATGATAGAAATCTCTCCACTACCTGTCTGGCTCTATGACCAGAGGTGGCAGTTCCAATTTTGCTCCCCAAGGAAGTTCTTTCCTATTGTCAAGCTGGTCTCTGCTGGTATCGTCCTTATGCAGTTCCACCTGTTGAGCTCTATTCAGATCGGAGCCATCCTGGGACCACAAAGAGAGCTGGGTAAGAGTAGGTGTGGATACAGCATGGACTCTTTCTTTAGTTCAGGTACCTCCCTGGGGACCTTTTGGGGAAGTCCTTCCTTCTATCCTCAGGCAGCAGCTTTGGAAATCAACCCACTGAAGAGCTTCCTCATGAAGGGTTATGGGTTGTTTTCAGCTGAGCTTTTTATGGCCACGGAGGGAAGGAAGAGAGGCTCAGCATAAAGGGTTGAATCAGCTGGGACTTGCACCGATAAGCCATTTGGCCAGCTTCTCCATTGTGCTTGTCCCAGAAGAAGAAGGCACTTGTTGATGGAGTGCCCTTTGTCAAAGGAAGCTTTGTGAAGCTCAGGCTTCTCCTGAAGTCCATGGTTCAGATCAGCAGGCGGCTTTTTGAGTGTCGTAATGAATGAAGCCTCCAGCAAGCCAAATAGCCTGGGGACCTGTGGCCATTTAGCCTTGAAGCCATGTAGTCAGGCTCCTAGCTACCAAAAACCGAAACCAACCAACCCTGGGAAAGTTGCAAACCCTTGAGTAGTTCAGTAAAAGGAAGTTGCAGCGCAGCTGAGTGGCTCAGTGGACAGAGAGCTGGGCCTCAAGACCAGAGGTCGTAGGTTCGAATCTGACCCCAGACTTTTCTTCATTTTCTAACTCTGGGCAAGTACTACAAGCCAACAAAAATCTGTACTTTCTATTACTGCTGTCAACATTTGCTTTTGGAGTCACTGTGTCTCATTCATCACTTCCATGATGGCTCTTTGAAAATGGAATATCTAAAGGCGACTATTACTGAGTCACAGCAGAGTTGTAGTTTGAGATTATGTCCTTTCGTTCGTGATCCATAACTTCAATTTCCATACAAAGTTCCTCAATGAACACTTAAATTGATCGTGAGAACCATTTATCATTAGATATTGTAAAGAATCCTAAGGGGGTGGGTGGGCGGCTGGGTAGCTCAGTGGATTGGGCGGCTGGGTAGCTCAGTGGATTGAGAGCCAAGCCTAGAGGTGGGAGGTCCTAGGTTCGAATCCAGCCTCAGCCACTTCCCAGCTGTGTGAACCTGGGCAAGTCACTTGACCCCCATTGCCTAGCCCTTACCACTCTTCTGCCTTGGAGCCAATACACAGTATATATATATATATATATATATATATATATATATATATATATATATATATATATATATATATATATATATATATATACATACATAGATACATATACATATACATAGATATAATATACAGTATATATATAAGGGTTTAAAAAAAAGAAATAACTTGACTGGCATCGATGAATAGAATTAACATTTTAAAACAATATAATTAACATCTAAAAGAAAAAAATATTCATCCTGGGGTTGAGAAATCCCTTTAATATTAAAAATAGAAGCCAGGAAAGGAATTATTATTGGACATCCCTCTCAGGCAATGGAAATGATAGAAATCTCTCCACTACCTGTCTGGCTCTATGACCAGAGGTGGCAGTTCCAATTTTGCTCCCCAAGGAAGTTCTTTCCTATTGTCAAGCTGGTCTCTGCTGGTATCGTCCTTATGCAGTTCCACCTGTTGAGCTCTATTCAGATCGGAGCCATCCTGGGACCACAAAGAGAGCTGGGTAAGAGTAGGTGTGGATACAGCATGGACTCTTTCTTTAGTTCAGGTACCTCCCTGGGGACCTTTTGGGGAAGTCCTTCCTTCTATCCTCAGGCAGCAGCTTTGGAAATCAACCCACTGAAGAGCTTCCTCATGAAGGGTTATGGGTTGTTTTCAGCTGAGCTTTTTATGGCCACGGAGGGAAGGAAGAGAGGCTCAGCATAAAGGGTTGAATCAGCTGGGACTTGCACCGATTAGCCATTTGGCCAGCTTCTCCATTGTGCTTGTCCCAGAAGAAGAAGGCACTTGTTGATGGAGTGCCCTTTGTCAAAGGAAGCTTTGTGAAGCTCAGGCTTCTCCTGAAGTCCATGGTTCAGATCAGCAGGCGGCTTTTTGAGTGTCGTAATGAATGAAGCCTCCAGCAAGCCAAATAGCCTGGGGACCTGTGGCCATTTAGCCTTGAAGCCATGTAGTCAGGCTCCTAGCTACCAAAAACCGAAACCAACCAACCCTGGGAAAGTTGCAAACCCTTGAGTAGTTCAGTAAAAGGAAGTTGCAGCGCAGCTGAGTGGCTCAGTGGACAGAGAGCTGGGCCTCAAGACCAGAGGTCGTAGGTTCGAATCTGACCCCAGACTTTTCTTCATTTTCTAACTCTGGGCAAGTACTACAAGCCAACAAAAATCTGTACTTTCTATTACTGCTGTCAACATTTGCTTTTGGAGTCACTGTGTCTCATTCATCACTTCCATGATGGCTCTTTGAAAATGGAATATCTAAAGGCGACTATTACTGAGTCACAGCAGAGTTGTAGTTTGAGATTATGTCCTTTCGTTCGTGATCCATAACTTCAATTTCCATACAAAGTTCCTCAATGAACACTTAAATTGATCGTGAGAACCATTTATCATTAGATATTGTAAAGAATCCTAAGGGGGTGGGTGGGCGGCTGGGTAGCTCAGTGGATTGAGAGCCAAGCCTAGAGGTGGGAGGTCCTAGGTTCGAATCCAGCCTCAGCCACTTCCCAGCTGTGTGAACCTGGGCAAGTCACTTGACCCCCATTGCCTAGCCCTTACCACTCTTCTGCCTTGGAGCCAGTACACAGTATATATATATATATATATATATATATATATATATATATATATATATATATATATATATATATATATATATATACACATACATACATATACATATACATATATAATATACAGTATATATATAAGGGTTTAAAAAAAAGAAATAACTTGACTGGCATCGATGAATAGAATTAACATTTTAAAACAATATAATTAACATCTAAAAGAAAAAAATATTCATCCTGGGGTTGAGAAATCCCTTTAATATTAAAAATAGAAGCCAGGAAAGGAATTATTATTGGACATCCCTCTCAGGCAATGGAAATGATAGAAATCTCTCCACTACCTGTCTGGCTCTATGACCAGAGGTGGCAGTTCCAATTTTGCTCCCCAAGGAAGTTCTTTCCTATTGTCAAGCTGGTCTCTGCTGGTATCGTCCTTATGCAGTTCCACCTGTTGAGCTCTATTCAGATCGGAGCCATCCTGGGACCACAAAGAGAGCTGGGTAAGAGTAGGTGTGGATACAGCATGGACTCTTTCTTTAGTTCAGGTACCTCCCTGGGGACCTTTTGGGGAAGTCCTTCCTTCTATCCTCAGGCAGCAGCTTTGGAAATCAACCCACTGAAGAGCTTCCTCATGAAGGGTTATGGGTTGTTTTCAGCTGAGCTTTTTATGGCCACGGAGGGAAGGAAGAGAGGCTCAGCATAAAGGGTTGAATCAGCTGGGACTTGCACCGATTAGCCATTTGGCCAGCTTCTCCATTGTGCTTGTCCCAGAAGAAGAAGGCACTTGTTGATGGAGTGCCCTTTGTCAAAGGAAGCTTTGTGAAGCTCAGGCTTCTCCTGAAGTCCATGGTTCAGATCAGCAGGCGGCTTTTTGAGTGTCGTAATGAATGAAGCCTCCAGCAAGCCAAATAGCCTGGGGACCTGTGGCCATTTAGCCTTGAAGCCATATAGTCAGGCTCCTAGCTACCAAAAACCGAAACCAACCAACCCTGGGAAAGTTGCAAAGCCTTGAGTAGTTCAGTAAAAGGAAGTTGCAGCGCAGCTGAGTGGCTCAGTGGACAGAGAGCTGGGCCTCAAGACCAGAGGTCGTAGGTTCGAATCTGACCCCAGACTTTTCTTCATTTTCTAACTCTGGGCAAGTACTACAAGCCAACAAAAATCTGTACTTTCTATTACTGCTGTCAACATTTGCTTTTGGAGTCACTGTGTCTCATTCATCACTTCCATGATGGCTCTTTGAAAATGGAATATCTAAAGGCGACTATTACTGAGTCACAGCAGAGTTGTAGTTTGAGATTATGTCCTTTCGTTCGTGATCCATAACTTCAATTTCCATACAAAGTTCCTCAATGAACACTTAAATTGATCGTGAGAACCATTTATCATTAGATATTGTAAAGAATCCTAAGGGGGTGGGTGGGCGGCTGGGTAGCTCAGTGGATTGGGCGGCTGGGTAGCTCAGTGGATTGAGAGCCAAGCCTAGAGGTGGGAGGTCCTAGGTTCGAATCCAGCCTCAGCCACTTCCCAGCTGTGTGAACCTGGGCAGGTCACTTGACCCCCATTGCCTAGCCCTTACCACTCTTCTGCCTTGGAGCCAATACACAGTATATATATATATATATATGTATATATATATATATATATATACATACATACATATACATATACATATATATAATATACAGTATATATATATATAAGGGTTTAAAAAAAAGAAATAACTTGACTGGCATCGATGAATAGAATTAACATTTTAAAACAATATAATTAACATCTAAAAGAAAAAAATATTCATCCTGGGGTTGAGAAATCCCTTTAATATTAAAAATAGAAGCCAGGAAAGGAATTATTATTGGACATCCCTCTCAGGCAATGGAAATGATAGAAATCTCTCCACTACCTGTCTGGCTCTATGACCAGAGGTGGCAGTTCCAATTTTGCTCCCCAAGGAAGTTCTTTCCTATTGTCAAGCTGGTCTCTGCTGGTATCGTCCTTATGCAGTTCCACCTGTTGAGCTCTATTCAGATCGGAGCCATCCTGGGACCACAAAGAGAGCTGGGTAAGAGTAGGTGTGGATACAGCATGGACTCTTTCTTTAGTTCAGGTACCTCCCTGGGGACCTTTTGGGGAAGTCCTTCCTTCTATCCTCAGGCAGCAGCTTTGGAAATCAACCCACTGAAGAGCTTCCTCATGAAGGGTTATGGGTTGTTTTCAGCTGAGCTTTTTATGGCCACGGAGGGAAGGAAGAGAGGCTCAGCATAAAGGGTTGAATCAGCTGGGACTTGCACCGATTAGCCATTTGGCCAGCTTCTCCATTGTGCTTGTCCCAGAAGAAGAAGGCACTTGTTGATGGAGTGCCCTTTGTCAAAGGAAGCTTTGTGAAGCTCAGGCTTCTCCTGAAGTCCATGGTTCAGATCAGCAGGCGGCTTTTTGAGTGTCGTAATGAATGAAGCCTCCAGCAAGCCAAATAGCCTGGGGACCTGTGGCCATTTAGCCTTGAAGCCATGTAGTCAGGCTCCTAGCTACCAAAAACCGAAACCAACCAACCCTGGGAAAGTTGCAAACCCTTGAGTAGTTCAGTAAAAGGAAGTTGCAGCGCAGCTGAGTGGCTCAGTGGACAGAGAGCTGGGCCTCAAGACCAGAGGTCGTAGGTTCGAATCTGACCCCAGACTTTTCTTCATTTTCTAACTCTGGGCAAGTACTACAAGCCAACAAAAATCTGTACTTTCTATTACTGCTGTCAACATTTGCTTTTGGAGTCACTGTGTCTCATTCATCACTTCCATGATGGCTCTTTGAAAATGGAATATCTAAAGGCGACTATTACTGAGTCACAGCAGAGTTGTAGTTTGAGATTATGTCCTTTCGTTCGTGATCCATAACTTCAATTTCCATACAAAGTTCCTCAATGAACACTTAAATTGATCGTGAGAACCATTTATCATTAGATATTGTAAAGAATCCTAAGGGGGTGGGTGGGCGGCTGGGTAGCTCAGTGGATTGGGCGGCTGGGTAGCTCAGTGGATTGAGAGCCAAGCCTAGAGGTGGGAGGTCCTAGGTTCGAATCCAGCCTCAGCCACTTCCCAGCTGTGTGAACCTGGGCAAGTCACTTGACCCCCATTGCCTAGCCCTTACCACTCTTCTGCCTTGGAGCCAATACACAGTATATATATATATATATATATATATATATATATATATATATATATATATATATATATATATATATATATATATATATATATATATATATATATATATATATATTTATATATACATACATACATACATATACATATACATATATATAATATACAGTATATATATAAGGGTTTAAAAAAAAGAAATAACTTGACTGGCATCGATGAATAGAATTAACATTTTAAAACAATATAATTAACATCTAAAAGAAAAAAATATTCATCCTGGGGTTGAGAAATCCCTTTAATATTAAAAATAGAAGCCAGGAAAGGAATTATTATTGGACATCCCTCTCAGGCAATGGAAATGATAGAAATCTCTCCACTACCTGTCTGGCTCTATGACCAGGGGTGGCAGTTCCAATTTTGCTCCCCAAGGAAGTTCTTTCCTATTGTCAAGCTGGTCTCTGCTGGTATCGTCCTTATGCAGTTCCACCTGTTGAGCTCTATTCAGATCGGAGCCATCCTGGGACCACAAAGAGAGCTGGGTAAGAGTAGGTGTGGATACAGCATGGACTCTTTCTTTAGTTCAGGTACCTCCCTGGGGACCTTTTGGGGAAGTCCTTCCTTCTATCCTCAGGCAGCAGCTTTGGAAATCAACCCACTGAAGAGCTTCCTCATGAAGGGTTATGGGTTGTTTTCAGCTGAGCTTTTTATGGCCACGGAGGGAAGGAAGAGAGGCTCAGCATAAAGGGTTGAATCAGCTGGGACTTGCACCGATTAGCCATTTGGCCAGCTTCTCCATTGTGCTTGTCCCAGAAGAAGAAGGCACTTGTTGATGGAGTGCCCTTTGTCAAAGGAAGCTTTGTGAAGCTCAGGCTTCTCCTGAAGTCCATGGTTCAGATCAGCAGGCGGCTTTTTGAGTGTCGTAATGAATGAAGCCTCCAGCAAGCCAAATAGCCTGGGGACCTGTGGCCATTTAGCCTTGAAGCCATGTAGTCAGGCTCCTAGCTACCAAAAACCGAAACCAACCAACCCTGGGAAAGTTGCAAAGCCTTGAGTAGTTCAGTAAAAGGAAGTTGCAGCGCAGCTGAGTGGCTCAGTGGACAGAGAGCTGGGCCTCAAGACCAGAGGTCGTAGGTTCGAATCTGACCCCAGACTTTTCTTCATTTTCTAACTCTGGGCAAGTACTACAAGCCAACAAAAATCTGTACTTTCTATTACTGCTGTCAACATTTGCTTTTGGAGTCACTGTGTCTCATTCATCACTTCCATGATGGCTCTTTGAAAATGGAATATCTAAAGGCGACTATTACTGAGTCACAGCAGAGTTGTAGTTTGAGATTATGTCCTTTCGTTCGTGATCCATAACTTCAATTTCCATACAAAGTTCCTCAATGAACACTTAAATTGATCGTGAGAACCATTTATCATTAGATATTGTAAAGAATCCTAAGGGGGTGGGTGGGCGGCTGGGTAGCTCAGTGGATTGAGAGCCAAGCCTAGAGGTGGGAGGTCCTAGGTTCGAATCCAGCCTCAGCCACTTCCCAGCTGTGTGAACCTGGGCAAGTCACTTGACCCCCATTGCCTAGCCCTTACCACTCTTCTGCCTTGGAGCCAGTACACAGTATATATATATATATATATATATATATATATATACATATATATATATATATATACACATACATACATATACATATACATATATAATATACAGTATATATATAAGGGTTTAAAAAAAAGAAATAACTTGACTGGCATCGATGAATAGAATTAACATTTTAAAACAATATAATTAACATCTAAAAGAAAAAAATATTCATCCTGGGGTTGAGAAATCCCTTTAATATTAAAAATAGAAGCCAGGAAAGGAATTATTATTGGACATCCCTCTCAGGCAATGGAAATGATAGAAATCTCTCCACTACCTGTCTGGCTCTATGACCAGAGGTGGCAGTTCCAATTTTGCTCCCCAAGGAAGTTCTTTCCTATTGTCAAGCTGGTCTCTGCTGGTATCGTCCTTATGCAGTTCCACCTGTTGAGCTCTATTCAGATCGGAGCCATCCTGGGACCACAAAGAGAGCTGGGTAAGAGTAGGTGTGGATACAGCATGGACTCTTTCTTTAGTTCAGGTACCTCCCTGGGGACCTTTTGGGGAAGTCCTTCCTTCTATCCTCAGGCAGCAGCTTTGGAAATCAACCCACTGAAGAGCTTCCTCATGAAGGGTTATGGGTTGTTTTCAGCTGAGCTTTTTATGGCCACGGAGGGAAGGAAGAGAGGCTCAGCATAAAGGGTTGAATCAGCTGGGACTTGCACCGATTAGCCATTTGGCCAGCTTCTCCATTGTGCTTGTCCCAGAAGAAGAAGGCACTTGTTGATGGAGTGCCCTTTGTCAAAGGAAGCTTTGTGAAGCTCAGGCTTCTCCTGAAGTCCATGGTTCAGATCAGCAGGCGGCTTTTTGAGTGTCGTAATGAATGAAGCCTCCAGCAAGCCAAATAGCCTGGGGACCTGTGGCCATTTAGCCTTGAAGCCATGTAGTCAGGCTCCTAGCTACCAAAAACCGAAACCAACCAACCCTGGGAAAGTTGCAAACCCTTGAGTAGTTCAGTAAAAGGAAGTTGCAGCGCAGCTGAGTGGCTCAGTGGACAGAGAGCT
>NC_077235.1:88094879-88097379 GCF_027887165.1 Monodelphis domestica
GGGCGGCTGGGTAGCTCAGTGGATTGAGAGCCAAGCCTAGAGGTGGGAGGTCCTAGGTTCAAATCCAGCCTCAGCCACTTCCCAGCTGTGTGAACCTGGGCAAGTCACTTGACCCCCATTGCCTAGCCCTTACCACTCTTCTGCCTTGGAGCCAATACACAGTATATATATATATATATATATATATATATATATATATATATATATATATATATACATACATACATACATATACATATACATATATATAATATACAGTATATATATAAGGGTTTAAAAAAAAGAAATAACTTGACTGGCATCGATGAATAGAATTAACATTTTAAAACAATATAATTAACATCTAAAAGAAAAAAATATTCATCCTGGGGTTGAGAAATCCCTTTAATATTAAAAATAGAAGCCAGGAAAGGAATTATTATTGGACATCCCTCTCAGGCAATGGAAATGATAGAAATCTCTCCACTACCTGTCTGGCTCTATGACCAGAGGTGGCAGTTCCAATTTTGCTCCCCAAGGAAGTTCTTTCCTATTGTCAAGCTGGTCTCTGCTGGTATCGTCCTTATGCAGTTCCACCTGTTGAGCTCTATTCAGATCGGAGCCATCCTGGGACCACAAAGAGAGCTGGGTAAGAGTAGGTGTGGATACAGCATGGACTCTTTCTTTAGTTCAGGTACCTCCCTGGGGACCTTTTGGGGAAGTCCTTCCTTCTATCCTCAGGCAGCAGCTTTGGAAATCAACCCACTGAAGAGCTTCCTCATGAAGGGTTATGGGTTGTTTTCAGCTGAGCTTTTTATGGCCACGGAGGGAAGGAAGAGAGGCTCAGCATAAAGGGTTGAATCAGCTGGGACTTGCACCGATTAGCCATTTGGCCAGCTTCTCCATTGTGCTTGTCCCAGAAGAAGAAGGCACTTGTTGATGGAGTGCCCTTTGTCAAAGGAAGCTTTGTGAAGCTCAGGCTTCTCCTGAAGTCCATGGTTCAGATCAGCAGGCGGCTTTTTGAGTGTCGTAATGAATGAAGCCTCCAGCAAGCCAAATAGCCTGGGGACCTGTGGCCATTTAGCCTTGAAGCCATGTAGTCAGGCTCCTAGCTACCAAAAACCGAAACCAACCAACCCTGGGAAAGTTGCAAACCCTTGAGTAGTTCAGTAAAAGGAAGTTGCAGCGCAGCTGAGTGGCTCAGTGGACAGAGAGCTGGGCCTCAAGACCAGAGGTCGTAGGTTCGAATCTGACCCCAGACTTTTCTTCATTTTCTAACTCTGGGCAAGTACTACAAGCCAACAAAAATCTGTACTTTCTATTACTGCTGTCAACATTTGCTTTTGGAGTCACTGTGTCTCATTCATCACTTCCATGATGGCTCTTTGAAAATGGAATATCTAAAGGCGACTATTACTGAGTCACAGCAGAGTTGTAGTTTGAGATTATGTCCTTTCGTTCGTGATCCATAACTTCAATTTCCATACAAAGTTCCTCAATGAACACTTAAATTGATCGTGAGAACCATTTATCATTAGATATTGTAAAGAATCCTAAGGGGGTGGGTGGGCGGCTGGGTAGCTCAGTGGATTGGGCGGCTGGGTAGCTCAGTGGATTGAGAGCCAAGCCTAGAGGTGGGAGGTCCTAGGTTCGAATCCAGCCTCAGCCACTTCCCAGCTGTGTGAACCTGGGCAAGTCACTTGACCCCCATTGCCTAGCCCTTACCACTCTTCTGCCTTGGAGCCAATACACAGTATATATATATATATATATATATATTTATATATATATATATATATATATACATACATACATATACATATACATATATATAATATACAGTATATATATAAGGGTTTAAAAAAAAGAAATAACTTGACTGGCATCGATGAATAGAATTAACATTTTAAAACAACATAATTAACATCTAAAAGAAAAAAATATTCATCCTGGGGTTGAGAAATCCCTTTAATATTAAAAATAGAAGCCAGGAAAGGAATTATTATTGGACATCCCTCTCAGGCAATGGAAATGATAGAAATCTCTCCACTACCTGTCTGGCTCTATGACCAGAGGTGGCAGTTCCAATTTTGCTCCCCAAGGAAGTTCTTTCCTATTGTCAAGCTGGTCTCTGCTGGTATCCTCCTTATGCAGTTCCACCTGTTGAGCTCTATTCAGATCGGAGCCATCCTGGGACCACAAAGAGAGCTGGGTAAGAGTAGGTGTGGATACAGCATGGACTCTTTCTTTAGTTCAGGTACCTCCCTGGGGACCTTTTGGGGAAGTCCTTCCTTCTATCCTCAGGCAGCAGCTTTGGAAATCAACCCACTGAAGAGCTTCCTCATGAAGGGTTATGGGTTGTTTTCAGCTGAGCTTTTTATGGCCACGGAGGGAAGGAAGAGAGGCTCAGCATAAAGGGTTGAATCAGCTGGGACTTGCACCGATTAGCCATTTGGCCAGCTTCTCCATTGTGCTTGTCCCAGAAGAAGGCACTTGTTGATGGAGTGCCCTTTGTCAAAGG
>NC_077235.1:88104879-88107379 GCF_027887165.1 Monodelphis domestica
TATGGGTTGTTTTCAGCTGAGCTTTTTATGGCCACGGAGGGAAGGAAGAGAGGCTCAGCATAAAGGGTTGAATCAGCTGGGACTTGCACCGATTAGCCATTTGGCCAGCTTCTCCATTGTGCTTGTCCCAGAAGAAGAAGGCACTTGTTGATGGAGTGCCCTTTGTCAAAGGAAGCTTTGTGAAGCTCAGGCTTCTCCTGAAGTCCATGGTTCAGATCAGCAGGCGGCTTTTTGAGTGTCGTAATGAATGAAGCCTCCAGCAAGCCAAATAGCCTGGGGACCTGTGGCCATTTAGCCTTGAAGCCATGTAGTCAGGCTCCTAGCTACCAAAAACCGAAACCAACCAACCCTGGGAAAGTTGCAAACCCTTGAGTAGTTCAGTAAAAGGAAGTTGCAGCGCAGCTGAGTGGCTCAGTGGACAGAGAGCTGGGCCTCAAGACCAGAGGTCGTAGGTTCGAATCTGACCCCAGACTTTTCTTCATTTTCTAACTCTGGGCAAGTACTACAAGCCAACAAAAATCTGTACTTTCTATTACTGCTGTCAACATTTGCTTTTGGAGTCACTGTGTCTCATTCATCACTTCCATGATGGCTCTTTGAAAATGGAATATCTAAAGGCGACTATTACTGAGTCACAGCAGAGTTGTAGTTTGAGATTATGTCCTTTCGTTCGTGATCCATAACTTCAATTTCCATACAAAGTTCCTCAATGAACACTTAAATTGATCGTGAGAACCATTTATCATTAGATATTGTAAAGAATCCTAAGGGGGTGGGTGGGCGGCTGGGTAGCTCAGTGGATTGGGCGGCTGGGTAGCTCAGTGGATTGAGAGCCAAGCCTAGAGGTGGGAGGTCCTAGGTTCGAATCCAGCCTCAGCCACTTCCCAGCTGTGTGAACCTGGGCAAGTCACTTGACCCCCATTGCCTAGCCCTTACCACTCTTCTGCCTTGGAGCCAATACACAGTATATATATATATATATATATATATATATATATATATATATATATATATATATATATATATATATATATATACATACATACATATACATATACATATATATAATATACAGTATATATATAAGGGTTTAAAAAAAAGAAATAACTTGACTGGCATCGATGAATAGAATTAACATTTTAAAACAATATAATTAACATCTAAAAGAAAAAAATATTCATCCTGGGGTTGAGAAATCCCTTTAATATTAAAAATAGAAGCCAGGAAAGGAATTATTATTGGACATCCCTCTCAGGCAATGGAAATGATAGAAATCTCTCCACTACCTGTCTGGCTCTATGACCAGAGGTGGCAGTTCCAATTTTGCTCCCCAAGGAAGTTCTTTCCTATTGTCAAGCTGGTCTCTGCTGGTATCGTCCTTATGCAGTTCCACCTGTTGAGCTCTATTCAGATCGGAGCCATCCTGGGACCACAAAGAGAGCTGGGTAAGAGTAGGTGTGGATACAGCATGGACTCTTTCTTTAGTTCAGGTACCTCCCTGGGGACCTTTTGGGGAAGTCCTTCCTTCTATCCTCAGGCAGCAGCTTTGGAAATCAACCCACTGAAGAGCTTCCTCATGAAGGGTTATGGGTTGTTTTCAGCTGAGCTTTTTATGGCCACGGAGGGAAGGAAGAGAGGCTCAGCATAAAGGGTTGAATCAGCTGGGACTTGCACCGATTAGCCATTTGGCCAGCTTCTCCATTGTGCTTGTCCCAGAAGAAGAAGGCACTTGTTGATGGAGTGCCCTTTGTCAAAGGAAGCTTTGTGAAGCTCAGGCTTCTCCTGAAGTCCATGGTTCAGATCAGCAGGCGGCTTTTTGAGTGTCGTAATGAATGAAGCCTCCAGCAAGCCAAATAGCCTGGGGACCTGTGGCCATTTAGCCTTGAAGCCATGTAGTCAGGCTCCTAGCTACCAAAAACCGAAACCAACCAACCCTGGGAAAGTTGCAAAGCCTTGAGTAGTTCAGTAAAAGGAAGTTGCAGCGCAGCTGAGTGGCTCAGTGGACAGAGAGCTGGGCCTCAAGACCAGAGGTCGTAGGTTCGAATCTGACCCCAGACTTTTCTTCATTTTCTAACTCTGGGCAAGTACTACAAGCCAACAAAAATCTGTACTTTCTATTACTGCTGTCAACATTTGCTTTTGGAGTCACTGTGTCTCATTCATCACTTCCATGATGGCTCTTTGAAAATGGAATATCTAAAGGCGACTATTACTGAGTCACAGCAGAGCTGTAGTTTGAGATTATGTCCTTTCGTTCGTGATCCATAACTTCAATTTCCATACAAAGTTCCTCAATGAACACTTAAATTGATCGTGAGAACCATTTATCATTAGATATTGTAAAGAATCCTAAGGGGGTGGGTGGGCGGCTGGGTAGCTCAGTGGATTGGGCGGCTGGGTAGCTCAGTGGATTGAGAGCCAAGCCTAGAGGTGGGAGGTCCTAGGTTCGAATCCAGCCTCAGCCACTTCCCAGCTGTGTGAACCTGGGCAAGTCACTTGA
>NC_077235.1:88109879-88112379 GCF_027887165.1 Monodelphis domestica
AGTTGCAAACCCTTGAGTAGTTCAGTAAAAGGAAGTTGCAGCGCAGCTGAGTGGCTCAGTGGACAGAGAGCTGGGCCTCAAGACCAGAGGTCGTAGGTTCGAATCTGACCCCAGACTTTTCTTCATTTTCTAACTCTGGGCAAGTACTACAAGCCAACAAAAATCTGTACTTTCTATTACTGCTGTCAACATTTGCTTTTGGAGTCACTGTGTCTCATTCATCACTTCCATGATGGCTCTTTGAAAATGGAATATCTAAAGGCGACTATTACTGAGTCACAGCAGAGTTGTAGTTTGAGATTATGTCCTTTCGTTCGTGATCCATAACTTCAATTTCCATACAAAGTTCCTCAATGAACACTTAAATTGATCGTGAGAACCATTTATCATTAGATATTGTAAAGAATCCTAAGGGGGTGGGTGGGCGGCTGGGTAGCTCAGTGGATTGGGCGGCTGGGTAGCTCAGTGGATTGAGAGCCAAGCCTAGAGGTGGGAGGTCCTAGGTTCGAATCCAGCCTCAGCCACTTCCCAGCTGTGTGAACCTGGGCAAGTCACTTGACCCCCATTGCCTAGCCCTTACCACTCTTCTGCCTTGGAGCCAATACACAGTATATATATATATATACATACATACATATACATATACATATATATAATATACAGTATATATATAAGGGTTTAAAAAAAAGAAATAACTTGACTGGCATCGATGAATAGAATTAACATTTTAAAACAATATAATTAACATCTAAAAGAAAAAAATATTCATCCTGGGGTTGAGAAATCCCTTTAATATTAAAAATAGAAGCCAGGAAAGGAATTATTATTGGACATCCCTCTCAGGCAATGGAAATGATAGAAATCTCTCCACTACCTGTCTGGCTCTATGACCAGAGGTGGCAGTTCCAATTTTGCTCCCCAAGGAAGTTCTTTCCTATTGTCAAGCTGGTCTCTGCTGGTATCGTCCTTATGCAGTTCCACCTGTTGAGCTCTATTCAGATCGGAGCCATCCTGGGACCACAAAGAGAGCTGGGTAAGAGTAGGTGTGGATACAGCATGGACTCTTTCTTTAGTTCAGGTACCTCCCTGGGGACCTTTTGGGGAAGTCCTTCCTTCTATCCTCAGGCAGCAGCTTTGGAAATCAACCCACTGAAGAGCTTCCTCATGAAGGGTTATGGGTTGTTTTCAGCTGAGCTTTTTATGGCCACGGAGGGAAGGAAGAGAGGCTCAGCATAAAGGGTTGAATCAGCTGGGACTTGCACCGATTAGCCATTTGGCCAGCTTCTCCATTGTGCTTGTCCCAGAAGAAGAAGGCACTTGTTGATGGAGTGCCCTTTGTCAAAGGAAGCTTTGTGAAGCTCAGGCTTCTCCTGAAGTCCATGGTTCAGATCAGCAGGCGGCTTTTTGAGTGTCGTAATGAATGAAGCCTCCAGCAAGCCAAATAGCCTGGGGACCTGTGGCCATTTAGCCTTGAAGCCATGTAGTCAGGCTCCTAGCTACCAAAAACCGAAACCAACCAACCCTGGGAAAGTTGCAAACCCTTGAGTAGTTCAGTAAAAGGAAGTTGCAGCGCAGCTGAGTGGCTCAGTGGACAGAGAGCTGGGCCTCAAGACCAGAGGTCGTAGGTTCGAATCTGACCCCAGACTTTTCTTCATTTTCTAACTCTGGGCAAGTACTACAAGCCAACAAAAATCTGTACTTTCTATTACTGCTGTCAACATTTGCTTTTGGAGTCACTGTGTCTCATTCATCACTTCCATGATGGCTCTTTGAAAATGGAATATCTAAAGGCGACTATTACTGAGTCACAGCAGAGCTGTAGTTTGAGATTATGTCCTTTCGTTCGTGATCCATAACTTCAATTTCCATACAAAGTTCCTCAATGAACACTTAAATTGATCGTGAGAACCATTTATCATTAGATATTGTAAAGAATCCTAAGGGGGTGGGTGGGCGGCTGGGTAGCTCAGTGGATTGGGCGGCTGGGTAGCTCAGTGGATTGAGAGCCAAGCCTAGAGGTGGGAGGTCCTAGGTTCGAATCCAGCCTCAGCCACTTCCCAGCTGTGTGAACCTGGGCAAGTCACTTGACCCCCATTGCCTAGCCCTTACCACTCTTCTGCCTTGGAGCCAATACACAGTATATATATATATATATATATATATATATATATATATATATATATATATATATATATATATATATATATATATATATATATATATATACATACATACATATACATATACATATATATAATATACAGTATATATATAAGGGTTTAAAAAAAAGAAATAACTTGACTGGCATCGATGAATAGAATTAACATTTTAAAACAATATAATTAACATCTAAAAGAAAAAAATATTCATCCTGGGGTTGAGAAATCCCTTTAATATTAAAAATAGAAGCCAGGAAAGGAATTATTATTGGACATCCCTCTCAGGCAATGGAAATGATAGAAATCTCTCCACTACCTGTCTGGCTCTATGACCAGAGGTG
>NC_077235.1:88122379-88127379 GCF_027887165.1 Monodelphis domestica
GACCCCAGACTTTTCTTCATTTTCTAACTCTGGGCAAGTACTACAAGCCAACAAAAATCTGTACTTTCTATTACTGCTGTCAACATTTGCTTTTGGAGTCACTGTGTCTCATTCATCACTTCCATGATGGCTCTTTGAAAATGGAATATCTAAAGGCGACTATTACTGAGTCACAGCAGAGTTGTAGTTTGAGATTATGTCCTTTCGTTCGTGATCCATAACTTCAATTTCCATACAAAGTTCCTCAATGAACACTTAAATTGATCGTGAGAACCATTTATCATTAGATATTGTAAAGAATCCTAAGGGGGTGGGTGGGCGGCTGGGTAGCTCAGTGGATTGGGCGGCTGGGTAGCTCAGTGGATTGAGAGCCAAGCCTAGAGGTGGGAGGTCCTAGGTTCGAATCCAGCCTCAGCCACTTCCCAGCTGTGTGAACCTGGGCAAGTCACTTGACCCCCATTGCCTAGCCCTTACCACTCTTCTGCCTTGGAGCCAATACACAGTATATATATATATATATATATATATATATATATACATACATACATATACATATACATATATATAATATACAGTATATATATAAGGGTTTAAAAAAAAGAAATAACTTGACTGGCATCGATGAATAGAATTAACATTTTAAAACAATATAATTAACATCTAAAAGAAAAAAATATTCATCCTGGGGTTGAGAAATCCCTTTAATATTAAAAATAGAAGCCAGGAAAGGAATTATTATTGGACATCCCTCTCAGGCAATGGAAATGATAGAAATCTCTCCACTACCTGTCTGGCTCTATGACCAGAGGTGGCAGTTCCAATTTTGCTCCCCAAGGAAGTTCTTTCCTATTGTCAAGCTGGTCTCTGCTGGTATCCTCCTTATGCAGTTCCACCTGTTGAGCTCTATTCAGATCGGAGCCATCCTGGGACCACAAAGAGAGCTGGGTAAGAGTAGGTGTGGATACAGCATGGACTCTTTCTTTAGTTCAGGTACCTCCCTGGGGACCTTTTGGGGAAGTCCTTCCTTCTATCCTCAGGCAGCAGCTTTGGAAATCAACCCACTGAAGAGCTTCCTCATGAAGGGTTATGGGTTGTTTTCAGCTGAGCTTTTTATGGCCACGGAGGGAAGGAAGAGAGGCTCAGCATAAAGGGTTGAATCAGCTGGGACTTGCACCGATTAGCCATTTGGCCAGCTTCTCCATTGTGCTTGTCCCAGAAGAAGAAGGCACTTGTTGATGGAGTGCCCTTTGTCAAAGGAAGCTTTGTGAAGCTCAGGCTTCTCCTGAAGTCCATGGTTCAGATCAGCAGGCGGCTTTTTGAGTGTCGTAATGAATGAAGCCTCCAGCAAGCCAAATAGCCTGGGGACCTGTGGCCATTTAGCCTTGAAGCCATGTAGTCAGGCTCCTAGCTACCAAAAACCGAAACCAACCAACCCTGGGAAAGTTGCAAACCCTTGAGTAGTTCAGTAAAAGGAAGTTGCAGCGCAGCTGAGTGGCTCAGTGGACAGAGAGCTGGGCCTCAAGACCAGAGGTCGTAGGTTCGAATCTGACCCCAGACTTTTCTTCATTTTCTAACTCTGGGCAAGTACTACAAGCCAACAAAAATCTGTACTTTCTATTACTGCTGTCAACATTTGCTTTTGGAGTCACTGTGTCTCATTCATCACTTCCATGATGGCTCTTTGAAAATGGAATATCTAAAGGCGACTATTACTGAGTCACAGCAGAGTTGTAGTTTGAGATTATGTCCTTTCGTTCGTGATCCATAACTTCAATTTCCATACAAAGTTCCTCAATGAACACTTAAATTGATCGTGAGAACCATTTATCATTAGATATTGTAAAGAATCCTAAGGGGGTGGGTGGGCGGCTGGGTAGCTCAGTGGATTGGGCGGCTGGGTAGCTCAGTGGATTGAGAGCCAAGCCTAGAGGTGGGAGGTCCTAGGTTCGAATCCAGCCTCAGCCACTTCCCAGCTGTGTGAACCTGGGCAAGTCACTTGACCCCCATTGCCTAGCCCTTACCACTCTTCTGCCTTGGAGCCAATACACAGTATATATATATATATATATATATATATATATATATATATATATATATATATACATACATACATATACATATACATATATATAATATAAAGTATATATATAAGGGTTTAAAAAAAAGAAATAACTTGACTGGCATCGATGAATAGAATTAACATTTTAAAACAATATAATTAACATCTAAAAGAAAAAAATATTCATCCTGGGGTTGAGAAATCCCTTTAATATTAAAAATAGAAGCCAGGAAAGGAATTATTATTGGACATCCCTCTCAGGCAATGGAAATGATAGAAATCTCTCCACTACCTGTCTGGCTCTATGACCAGAGGTGGCAGTTCCAATTTTGCTCCCCAAGGAAGTTCTTTCCTATTGTCAAGCTGGTCTCTGCTGGTATCGTCCTTATGCAGTTCCACCTGTTGAGCTCTATTCAGATCGGAGCCATCCTGGGACCACAAAGAGAGCTGGGTAAGAGTAGGTGTGGATACAGCATGGACTCTTTCTTTAGTTCAGGTACCTCCCTGGGGACCTTTTGGGGAAGTCCTTCCTTCTATCCTCAGGCAGCAGCTTTGGAAATCAACCCACTGAAGAGCTTCCTCATGAAGGGTTATGGGTTGTTTTCAGCTGAGCTTTTTATGGCCACGGAGGGAAGGAAGAGAGGCTCAGCATAAAGGGTTGAATCAGCTGGGACTTGCACCGATTAGCCATTTGGCCAGCTTCTCCATTGTGCTTGTCCCAGAAGAAGAAGGCACTTGTTGATGGAGTGCCCTTTGTCAAAGGAAGCTTTGTGAAGCTCAGGCTTCTCCTGAAGTCCATGGTTCAGATCAGCAGGCGGCTTTTTGAGTGTCGTAATGAATGAAGCCTCCAGCAAGCCAAATAGCCTGGGGACCTGTGGCCATTTAGCCTTGAAGCCATGTAGTCAGGCTCCTAGCTACCAAAAACCGAAACCAACCAACCCTGGGAAAGTTGCAAACCCTTGAGTAGTTCAGTAAAAGGAAGTTGCAGCGCAGCTGAGTGGCTCAGTGGACAGAGAGCTGGGCCTCAAGACCAGAGGTCGTAGGTTCGAATCTGACCCCAGACTTTTCTTCATTTTCTAACTCTGGGCAAGTACTACAAGCCAACAAAAATCTGTACTTTCTATTACTGCTGTCAACATTTGCTTTTGGAGTCACTGTGTCTCATTCATCACTTCCATGATGGCTCTTTGAAAATGGAATATCTAAAGGCGACTATTACTGAGTCACAGCAGAGTTGTAGTTTGAGATTATGTCCTTTCGTTCGTGATCCATAACTTCAATTTCCATACAAAGTTCCTCAATGAACACTTAAATTGATCGTGAGAACCATTTATCATTAGATATTGTAAAGAATCCTAAGGGGGTGGGTGGGCGGCTGGGTAGCTCAGTGGATTGGGCGGCTGGGTAGCTCAGTGGATTGAGAGCCAAGCCTAGAGGTGGGAGGTCCTAGGTTCGAATCCAGCCTCAGCCACTTCCCAGCTGTGTGAACCTGGGCAAGTCACTTGACCCCCATTGCCTAGCCCTTACCACTCTTCTGCCTTGGAGCCAATACACAGTATATATATATATATATATATATATATATATATATACATACATACATATACATATACATATATATAATATAAAGTATATATATAAGGGTTTAAAAAAAAGAAATAACTTGACTGGCATCGATGAATAGAATTAACATTTTAAAACAATATAATTAACATCTAAAAGAAAAAAATATTCATCCTGGGGTTGAGAAATCCCTTTAATATTAAAAATAGAAGCCAGGAAAGGAATTATTATTGGACATCCCTCTCAGGCAATGGAAATGATAGAAATCTCTCCACTACCTGTCTGGCTCTATGACCAGAGGTGGCAGTTCCAATTTTGCTCCCCAAGGAAGTTCTTTCCTATTGTCAAGCTGGTCTCTGCTGGTATCGTCCTTATGCAGTTCCACCTGTTGAGCTCTATTCAGATCGGAGCCATCCTGGGACCACAAAGAGAGCTGGGTAAGAGTAGGTGTGGATACAGCATGGACTCTTTCTTTAGTTCAGGTACCTCCCTGGGGACCTTTTGGGGAAGTCCTTCCTTCTATCCTCAGGCAGCAGCTTTGGAAATCAACCCACTGAAGAGCTTCCTCATGAAGGGTTATGGGTTGTTTTCAGCTGAGCTTTTTATGGCCACGGAGGGAAGGAAGAGAGGCTCAGCATAAAGGGTTGAATCAGCTGGGACTTGCACCGATTAGCCATTTGGCCAGCTTCTCCATTGTGCTTGTCCCAGAAGAAGAAGGCACTTGTTGATGGAGTGCCCTTTGTCAAAGGAAGCTTTGTGAAGCTCAGGCTTCTCCTGAAGTCCATGGTTCAGATCAGCAGGCGGCTTTTTGAGTGTCGTAATGAATGAAGCCTCCAGCAAGCCAAATAGCCTGGGGACCTGTGGCCATTTAGCCTTGAAGCCATGTAGTCAGGCTCCTAGCTACCAAAAACCGAAACCAACCAACCCTGGGAAAGTTGCAAAGCCTTGAGTAGTTCAGTAAAAGGAAGTTGCAGCGCAGCTGAGTGGCTCAGTGGACAGAGAGCTGGGCCTCAAGACCAGAGGTCGTAGGTTCGAATCTGACCCCAGACTTTTCTTCATTTTCTAACTCTGGGCAAGTACTACAAGCCAACAAAAATCTGTACTTTCTATTACTGCTGTCAACATTTGCTTTTGGAGTCACTGTGTCTCATTCATCACTTCCATGATGGCTCTTTGAAAATGGAATATCTAAAGGCGACTATTACTGAGTCACAGCAGAGTTGTAGTTTGAGATTATGTCCTTTCGTTCGTGATCCATAACTTCAATTTCCATACAAAGTTCCTCAATGAACACTTAAATTGATCGTGAGAACCATTTATCATTAGATATTGTAAAGAATCCTAAGGGGGTGGGTGGGCGGCTGGGTAGCTCAGTGGA
>NC_077235.1:88132379-88134879 GCF_027887165.1 Monodelphis domestica
CTTTAATATTAAAAATAGAAGCCAGGAAAGGAATTATTATTGGACATCCCTCTCAGGCAATGGAAATGATAGAAATCTCTCCACTACCTGTCTGGCTCTATGACCAGAGGTGGCAGTTCCAATTTTGCTCCCCAAGGAAGTTCTTTCCTATTGTCAAGCTGGTCTCTGCTGGTATCCTCCTTATGCAGTTCCACCTGTTGAGCTCTATTCAGATCGGAGCCATCCTGGGACCACAAAGAGAGCTGGGTAAGAGTAGGTGTGGATACAGCATGGACTCTTTCTTTAGTTCAGGTACCTCCCTGGGGACCTTTTGGGGAAGTCCTTCCTTCTATCCTCAGGCAGCAGCTTTGGAAATCAACCCACTGAAGAGCTTCCTCATGAAGGGTTATGGGTTGTTTTCAGCTGAGCTTTTTATGGCCACGGAGGGAAGGAAGAGAGGCTCAGCATAAAGGGTTGAATCAGCTGGGACTTGCACCGATTAGCCATTTGGCCAGCTTCTCCATTGTGCTTGTCCCAGAAGAAGAAGGCACTTGTTGATGGAGTGCCCTTTGTCAAAGGAAGCTTTGTGAAGCTCAGGCTTCTCCTGAAGTCCATGGTTCAGATCAGCAGGCGGCTTTTTGAGTGTCGTAATGAATGAAGCCTCCAGCAAGCCAAATAGCCTGGGGACCTGTGGCCATTTAGCCTTGAAGCCATGTAGTCAGGCTCCTAGCTACCAAAAACCGAAACCAACCAACCCTGGGAAAGTTGCAAACCCTTGAGTAGTTCAGTAAAAGGAAGTTGCAGCGCAGCTGAGTGGCTCAGTGGACAGAGAGCTGGGCCTCAAGACCAGAGGTCGTAGGTTCGAATCTGACCCCAGACTTTTCTTCATTTTCTAACTCTGGGCAAGTACTACAAGCCAACAAAAATCTGTACTTTCTATTACTGCTGTCAACATTTGCTTTTGGAGTCAATGTGTCTCATTCATCACTTCCATGATGGCTCTTTGAAAATGGAATATCTAAAGGCGACTATTACTGAGTCACAGCAGAGTTGTAGTTTGAGATTATGTCCTTTCGTTCGTGATCCATAACTTCAATTTCCATACAAAGTTCCTCAATGAACACTTAAATTGATCGTGAGAACCATTTATCATTAGATATTGTAAAGAATCCTAAGGGGGTGGGTGGGCGGCTGGGTAGCTCAGTGGATTGGGCGGCTGGGTAGCTCAGTGGATTGAGAGCCAAGCCTAGAGGTGGGAGGTCCTAGGTTCGAATCCAGCCTCAGCCACTTCCCAGCTGTGTGAACCTGGGCAAGTCACTTGACCCCCATTGCCTAGCCCTTACCACTCTTCTGCCTTGGAGCCAATACACAGTGTATATATATATATATATATATATATATATATATATATATATATATATATATATATATATATATATATATACATACATACATATACATATACATATATATAATATACAGTATATATATAAGGGTTTAAAAAAAAGAAATAACTTGACTGGCATCGATGAATAGAATTAACATTTTAAAACAATATAATTAACATCTAAAAGAAAAAAATATTCATCCTGGGGTTGAGAAATCCCTTTAATATTAAAAATAGAAGCCAGGAAAGGAATTATTATTGGACATCCCTCTCAGGCAATGGAAATGATAGAAATCTCTCCACTACCTGTCTGGCTCTATGACCAGAGGTGGCAGTTCCAATTTTGCTCCCCAAGGAAGTTCTTTCCTATTGTCAAGCTGGTCTCTGCTGGTATCCTCCTTATGCAGTTCCACCTGTTGAGCTCTATTCAGATCGGAGCCATCCTGGGACCACAAAGAGAGCTGGGTAAGAGTAGGTGTGGATACAGCATGGACTCTTTCTTTAGTTCAGGTACCTCCCTGGGGACCTTTTGGGGAAGTCCTTCCTTCTATCCTCAGGCAGCAGCTTTGGAAATCAACCCACTGAAGAGCTTCCTCATGAAGGGTTATGGGTTGTTTTCAGCTGAGCTTTTTATGGCCACGGAGGGAAGGAAGAGAGGCTCAGCATAAAGGGTTGAATCAGCTGGGACTTGCACCGATTAGCCATTTGGCCAGCTTCTCCATTGTGCTTGTCCCAGAAGAAGAAGGCACTTGTTGATGGAGTGCCCTTTGTCAAAGGAAGCTTTGTGAAGCTCAGGCTTCTCCTGAAGTCCATGGTTCAGATCAGCAGGCGGCTTTTTGAGTGTCGTAATGAATGAAGCCTCCAGCAAGCCAAATAGCCTGGGGACCTGTGGCCATTTAGCCTTGAAGCCATGTAGTCAGGCTCCTAGCTACCAAAAACCGAAACCAACCAACCCTGGGAAAGTTGCAAACCCTTGAGTAGTTCAGTAAAAGGAAGTTGCAGCGCAGCTGAGTGGCTCAGTGGACAGAGAGCTGGGCCTCAAGACCAGAGGTCGTAGGTTCGAATCTGACCCCAGACTTTTCTTCATTTTCTAACTCTGGGCAAGTACTACAAGCCAACAAAAATCTGTACTTT
>NC_077235.1:88144879-88147379 GCF_027887165.1 Monodelphis domestica
GAAAAAAATATTCATCCTGGGGTTGAGAAATCCCTTTAATATTAAAAATAGAAGCCAGGAAAGGAATTATTATTGGACATCCCTCTCAGGCAATGGAAATGATAGAAATCTCTCCACTACCTGTCTGGCTCTATGACCAGAGGTGGCAGTTCCAATTTTGCTCCCCAAGGAAGTTCTTTCCTATTGTCAAGCTGGTCTCTGCTGGTATCCTCCTTATGCAGTTCCACCTGTTGAGCTCTATTCAGATGGGAGCCATCCTGGGACCACAAAGAGAGCTGGGTAAGAGTAGGTGTGGATACAGCATGGACTCTTTCTTTAGTTCAGGTACCTCCCTGGGGACCTTTTGGGGAAGTCCTTCCTTCTATCCTCAGGCAGCAGCTTTGGAAATCAACCCACTGAAGAGCTTCCTCATGAAGGGTTATGGGTTGTTTTCAGCTGAGCTTTTTATGGCCACGGAGGGAAGGAAGAGAGGCTCAGCATAAAGGGTTGAATCAGCTGGGACTTGCACCGATTAGCCATTTGGCCAGCTTCTCCATTGTGCTTGTCCCAGAAGAAGAAGGCACTTGTTGATGGAGTGCCCTTTGTCAAAGGAAGCTTTGTGAAGCTCAGGCTTCTCCTGAAGTCCATGGTTCAGATCAGCAGGCGGCTTTTTGAGTGTCGTAATGAATGAAGCCTCCAGCAAGCCAAATAGCCTGGGGACCTGTGGCCATTTAGCCTTGAAGCCATGTAGTCAGGCTCCTAGCTACCAAAAACCGAAACCAACCAACCCTGGGAAAGTTGCAAACCCTTGAGTAGTTCAGTAAAAGGAAGTTGCAGCGCAGCTGAGTGGCTCAGTGGACAGAGAGCTGGGCCTCAAGACCAGAGGTCGTAGGTTCGAATCTGACCCCAGACTTTTCTTCATTTTCTAACTCTGGGCAAGTACTACAAGCCAACAAAAATCTGTACTTTCTATTACTGCTGTCAACATTTGCTTTTGGAGTCACTGTGTCTCATTCATCACTTCCATGATGGCTCTTTGAAAATGGAATATCTAAAGGCGACTATTACTGAGTCACAGCAGAGTTGTAGTTTGAGATTATGTCCTTTCGTTCGTGATCCATAACTTCAATTTCCATACAAAGTTCCTCAATGAACACTTAAATTGATCGTGAGAACCATTTATCATTAGATATTGTAAAGAATCCTAAGGGGGTGGGTGGGCGGCTGGGTAGCTCAGTGGATTGGGCGGCTGGGTAGCTCAGTGGATTGAGAGCCAAGCCTAGAGGTGGGAGGTCCTAGGTTCGAATCCAGCCTCAGCCACTTCCCAGCTGTGTGAACCTGGGCAAGTCACTTGACCCCCATTGCCTAGCCCTTACCACTCTTCTGCCTTGGAGCCAATACACAGTATATATATATATATATATATATATATATATATATACATATATATACATATACATATACATATATATAATATACAGTATATATATAAGGGTTTAAAAAAAAGAAATAACTTGACTGGCATCGATGAATAGAATTAACATTTTAAAACAATATAATTAACATCTAAAAGAAAAAAATATTCATCCTGGGGTTGAGAAATCCCTTTAATATTAAAAATAGAAGCCAGGAAAGGAATTATTATTGGACATCCCTCTCAGGCAATGGAAATGATAGAAATCTCTCCACTACCTGTCTGGCTCTATGACCAGAGGTGGCAGTTCCAATTTTGCTCCCCAAGGAAGTTCTTTCCTATTGTCAAGCTGGTCTCTGCTGGTATCCTCCTTATGCAGTTCCACCTGTTGAGCTCTATTCAGATCGGAGCCATCCTGGGACCACAAAGAGAGCTGGGTAAGAGTAGGTGTGGATACAGCATGGACTCTTTCTTTAGTTCAGGTACCTCCCTGGGGACCTTTTGGGGAAGTCCTTCCTTCTATCCTCAGGCAGCAGCTTTGGAAATCAACCCACTGAAGAGCTTCCTCATGAAGGGTTATGGGTTGTTTTCAGCTGAGCTTTTTATGGCCACGGAGGGAAGGAAGAGAGGCTCAGCATAAAGGGTTGAATCAGCTGGGACTTGCACCGATTAGCCATTTGGCCAGCTTCTCCATTGTGCTTGTCCCAGAAGAAGAAGGCACTTGTTGATGGAGTGCCCTTTGTCAAAGGAAGCTTTGTGAAGCTCAGGCTTCTCCTGAAGTCCATGGTTCAGATCAGCAGGCGGCTTTTTGAGTGTCGTAATGAATGAAGCCTCCAGCAAGCCAAATAGCCTGGGGACCTGTGGCCATTTAGCCTTGAAGCCATGTAGTCAGGCTCCTAGCTACCAAAAACCGAAACCAACCAACCCTGGGAAAGTTGCAAACCCTTGAGTAGTTCAGTAAAAGGAAGTTGCAGCGCAGCTGAGTGGCTCAGTGGACAGAGAGCTGGGCCTCAAGACCAGAGGTCGTAGGTTCGAATCTGACCCCAGACTTTTCTTCATTTTCTAACTCTGGGCAAGTACTACAAGCCAACAAAAATCTGTACTTTC
>NC_077235.1:88162379-88164879 GCF_027887165.1 Monodelphis domestica
TTATGGGTTGTTTTCAGCTGAGCTTTTTATGGCCACGGAGGGAAGGAAGAGAGGCTCAGCATAAAGGGTTGAATCAGCTGGGACTTGCACCGATTAGCCATTTGGCCAGCTTCTCCATTGTGCTTGTCCCAGAAGAAGAAGGCACTTGTTGATGGAGTGCCCTTTGTCAAAGGAAGCTTTGTGAAGCTCAGGCTTCTCCTGAAGTCCATGGTTCAGATCAGCAGGCGGCTTTTTGAGTGTCGTAATGAATGAAGCCTCCAGCAAGCCAAATAGCCTGGGGACCTGTGGCCATTTAGCCTTGAAGCCATGTAGTCAGGCTCCTAGCTACCAAAAACCGAAACCAACCAACCCTGGGAAAGTTGCAAACCCTTGAGTAGTTCAGTAAAAGGAAGTTGCAGCGCAGCTGAGTGGCTCAGTGGACAGAGAGCTGGGCCTCAAGACCAGAGGTCGTAGGTTCGAATCTGACCCCAGACTTTTCTTCATTTTCTAACTCTGGGCAAGTACTACAAGCCAACAAAAATCTGTACTTTCTATTACTGCTGTCAACATTTGCTTTTGGAGTCACTGTGTCTCATTCATCACTTCCATGATGGCTCTTTGAAAATGGAATACCTAAAGGCGACTATTACTGAGTCACAGCAGAGTTGTAGTTTGAGATTATGTCCTTTCGTTCGTGATCCATAACTTCAATTTCCATACAAAGTTCCTCAATGAACACTTAAATTGATCATGAGAACCATTTATCATTAGATATTGTAAAGAATCCTAAGGGGGTGGGTGGGCGGCTGGGTAGCTCAGTGGATTGAGAGCCAAGCCTAGAGGTGGGAGGTCCTAGGTTCGAATCCAGCCTCAGCCACTTCCCAGCTGTGTGAACCTGGGCAAGTCACTTGACCCCCATTGCCTAGCCCTTACCACTCTTCTGCCTTGGAGCCAATACACAGTATATATATACATATACATATATATAATATACAGTATATATATAAGGGTTTAAAAAAAAGAAATAACTTGACTGGCATCGATGAATAGAATTAACATTTTAAAACAATATAATTAACATCTAAAAGAAAAAAATATTCATCCTGGGGTTGAGAAATCCCTTTAATATTAAAAATAGAAGCCAGGAAAGGAATTATTATTGGACATCCCTCTCAGGCAATGGAAATGATAGAAATCTCTCCACTACCTGTCTGGCTCTATGACCAGAGGTGGCAGTTCCAATTTTGCTCCCCAAGGAAGTTCTTTCCTATTGTCAAGCTGGTCTCTGCTGGTATCCTCCTTATGCAGTTCCACCTGTTGAGCTCTATTCAGATCGGAGCCATCCTGGGACCACAAAGAGAGCTGGGTAAGAGTAGGTGTAGATACAGCATGGACTCTTTCTTTAGTTCAGGTACCTCCCTGGGGACCTTTTGGGGAAGTCCTTCCTTCTATCCTCAGGCAGCAGCTTTGGAAATCAACCCACTGAAGAGCTTCCTCATGAAGGGTTATGGGTTGTTTTCAGCTGAGCTTTTTATGGCCACGGAGGGAAGGAAGAGAGGCTCAGCATAAAGGGTTGAATCAGCTGGGACTTGCACCGATTAGCCATTTGGCCAGCTTCTCCATTGTGCTTGTCCCAGAAGAAGAAGGCACTTGTTGATGGAGTGCCCTTTGTCAAAGGAAGCTTTGTGAAGCTCAGGCTTCTCCTGAAGTCCATGGTTCAGATCAGCAGGCGGCTTTTTGAGTGTCGTAATGAATGAAGCCTCCAGCAAGCCAAATAGCCTGGGGACCTGTGGCCATTTAGCCTTGAAGCCATGTAGTCAGGCTCCTAGCTACCAAAAACCGAAACCAACCAACCCTGGGAAAGTTGCAAACCCTTGAGTAGTTCAGTAAAAGGAAGTTGCAGCGCAGCTGAGTGGCTCAGTGGACAGAGAGCTGGGCCTCAAGACCAGAGGTCGTAGGTTCGAATCTGACCCCAGACTTTTCTTCATTTTCTAACTCTGGGCAAGTACTACAAGCCAACAAAAATCTGTACTTTCTATTACTGCTGTCAACATTTGCTTTTGGAGTCACTGTGTCTCATTCATCACTTCCATGATGGCTCTTTGAAAATGGAATATCTAAAGGCGACTATTACTGAGTCACAGCAGAGTTGTAGTTTGAGATTATGTCCTTTCGTTCGTGATCCATAACTTCAATTTCCATACAAAGTTCCTCAATGAACACTTAAATTGATCGTGAGAACCATTTATCATTAGATATTGTAAAGAATCCTAAGGGGGTGGGTGGGCGGCTGGGTAGCTCAGTGGATTGGGCGGCTGGGTAGCTCAGTGGATTGAGAGCCAAGCCTAGAGGTGGGAGGTCCTAGGTTCGAATCCAGCCTCAGCCACTTCCCAGCTGTGTGAACCTGGGCAAGTCACTTGACCCCCATTGCCTAGCCCTTACCACTCTTCTGCCTTGGAGCCAATACACAGTATATATATATATATATATATATATATATATATATATATATATATATATA
>NC_077235.1:88174879-88177379 GCF_027887165.1 Monodelphis domestica
CATTTGGCCAGCTTCTCCATTGTGCTTGTCCCAGAAGAAGAAGGCACTTGTTGATGGAGTGCCCTTTGTCAAAGGAAGCTTTGTGAAGCTCAGGCTTCTCCTGAAGTCCATGGTTCAGATCAGCAGGCGGCTTTTTGAGTGTCGTAATGAATGAAGCCTCCAGCAAGCCAAATAGCCTGGGGACCTGTGGCCATTTAGCCTTGAAGCCATGTAGTCAGGCTCCTAGCTACCAAAAACCGAAACCAACCAACCCTGGGAAAGTTGCAAACCCTTGAGTAGTTCAGTAAAAGGAAGTTGCAGCGCAGCTGAGTGGCTCAGTGGACAGAGAGCTGGGCCTCAAGACCAGAGGTCGTAGGTTCGAATCTGACCCCAGACTTTTCTTCATTTTCTAACTCTGGGCAAGTACTACAAGCCAACAAAAATCTGTACTTTCTATTACTGCTGTCAACATTTGCTTTTGGAGTCACTGTGTCTCATTCATCACTTCCATGATGGCTCTTTGAAAATGGAATACCTAAAGGCGACTATTACTGAGTCACAGCAGAGTTGTAGTTTGAGATTATGTCCTTTCGTTCGTGATCCATAACTTCAATTTCCATACAAAGTTCCTCAATGAACACTTAAATTGATCATGAGAACCATTTATCATTAGATATTGTAAAGAATCCTAAGGGGGTGGGTGGGCGGCTGGGTAGCTCAGTGGATTGGGCGGCTGGGTAGCTCAGTGGATTGAGAGCCAAGCCTAGAGGTGGGAGGTCCTAGGTTCGAATCCAGCCTCAGCCACTTCCCAGCTGTGTGAACCTGGGCAAGTCACTTGACCCCCATTGCCTAGCCCTTACCACTCTTCTGCCTTGGAGCCAATACACAGTATATATATATATATATATATATACATACATATACATATACATATATATAATATACAGTATATATATAAGGGTTTAAAAAAAAGAAATAACTTGACTGGCATCGATGAATAGAATTAACATTTTAAAACAATATAATTAACATCTAAAAGAAAAAAATATTCATCCTGGGGTTGAGAAATCCCTTTAATATTAAAAATAGAAGCCAGGAAAGGAATTATTATTGGACATCCCTCTCAGGCAATGGAAATGATAGAAATCTCTCCACTACCTGTCTGGCTCTATGACCAGAGGTGGCAGTTCCAATTTTGCTCCCCAAGGAAGTTCTTTCCTATTGTCAAGCTGGTCTCTGCTGGTATCCTCCTTATGCAGTTCCACCTGTTGAGCTCTATTCAGATCGGAGCCATCCTGGGACCACAAAGAGAGCTGGGTAAGAGTAGGTGTAGATACAGCATGGACTCTTTCTTTAGTTCAGGTACCTCCCTGGGGACCTTTTGGGGAAGTCCTTCCTTCTATCCTCAGGCAGCAGCTTTGGAAATCAACCCACTGAAGAGCTTCCTCATGAAGGGTTATGGGTTGTTTTCAGCTGAGCTTTTTATGGCCACGGAGGGAAGGAAGAGAGGCTCAGCATAAAGGGTTGAATCAGCTGGGACTTGCACCGATTAGCCATTTGGCCAGCTTCTCCATTGTGCTTGTCCCAGAAGAAGAAGGCACTTGTTGATGGAGTGCCCTTTGTCAAAGGAAGCTTTGTGAAGCTCAGGCTTCTCCTGAAGTCCATGGTTCAGATCAGCAGGCGGCTTTTTGAGTGTCGTAATGAATGAAGCCTCCAGCAAGCCAAATAGCCTGGGGACCTGTGGCCATTTAGCCTTGAAGCCATGTAGTCAGGCTCCTAGCTACCAAAAACCGAAACCAACCAACCCTGGGAAAGTTGCAAACCCTTGAGTAGTTCAGTAAAAGGAAGTTGCAGCGCAGCTGAGTGGCTCAGTGGACAGAGAGCTGGGCCTCAAGACCAGAGGTCGTAGGTTCGAATCTGACCCCAGACTTTTCTTCATTTTCTAACTCTGGGCAAGTACTACAAGCCAACAAAAATCTGTACTTTCTATTACTGCTGTCAACATTTGCTTTTGGAGTCACTGTGTCTCATTCATCACTTCCATGATGGCTCTTTGAAAATGGAATATCTAAAGGCGACTATTACTGAGTCACAGCAGAGTTGTAGTTTGAGATTATGTCCTTTCGTTCGTGATCCATAACTTCAATTTCCATACAAAGTTCCTCAATGAACACTTAAATTGATCGTGAGAACCATTTATCATTAGATATTGTAAAGAATCCTAAGGGGGTGGGTGGGCGGCTGGGTAGCTCAGTGGATTGGGCGGCTGGGTAGCTCAGTGGATTGAGAGCCAAGCCTAGAGGTGGGAGGTCCTAGGTTCGAATCCAGCCTCAGCCACTTCCCAGCTGTGTGAACCTGGGCAAGTCACTTGACCCCCATTGCCTAGCCCTTACCACTCTTCTGCCTTGGAGCCAATACACAGTATATATATATATATATATATATATATATATATATATATATATATATATATATATACATACATATACATATACATATATATAATATACAGTATATATAT
>NC_077235.1:88182379-88184879 GCF_027887165.1 Monodelphis domestica
CTATTCAGATCGGAGCCATCCTGGGACCACAAAGAGAGCTGGGTAAGAGTAGGTGTAGATACAGCATGGACTCTTTCTTTAGTTCAGGTACCTCCCTGGGGACCTTTTGGGGAAGTCCTTCCTTCTATCCTCAGGCAGCAGCTTTGGAAATCAACCCACTGAAGAGCTTCCTCATGAAGGGTTATGGGTTGTTTTCAGCTGAGCTTTTTATGGCCACGGAGGGAAGGAAGAGAGGCTCAGCATAAAGGGTTGAATCAGCTGGGACTTGCACCGATTAGCCATTTGGCCAGCTTCTCCATTGTGCTTGTCCCAGAAGAAGAAGGCACTTGTTGATGGAGTGCCCTTTGTCAAAGGAAGCTTTGTGAAGCTCAGGCTTCTCCTGAAGTCCATGGTTCAGATCAGCAGGCGGCTTTTTGAGTGTCGTAATGAATGAAGCCTCCAGCAAGCCAAATAGCCTGGGGACCTGTGGCCATTTAGCCTTGAAGCCATGTAGTCAGGCTCCTAGCTACCAAAAACCGAAACCAACCAACCCTGGGAAAGTTGCAAACCCTTGAGTAGTTCAGTAAAAGGAAGTTGCAGCGCAGCTGAGTGGCTCAGTGGACAGAGAGCTGGGCCTCAAGACCAGAGGTCGTAGGTTCGAATCTGACCCCAGACTTTTCTTCATTTTCTAACTCTGGGCAAGTACTACAAGCCAACAAAAATCTGTACTTTCTATTACTGCTGTCAACATTTGCTTTTGGAGTCACTGTGTCTCATTCATCACTTCCATGATGGCTCTTTGAAAATGGAATATCTAAAGGCGACTATTACTGAGTCACAGCAGAGTTGTAGTTTGAGATTATGTCCTTTCGTTCGTGATCCATAACTTCAATTTCCATACAAAGTTCCTCAATGAACACTTAAATTGATCGTGAGAACCATTTATCATTAGATATTGTAAAGAATCCTAAGGGGGTGGGTGGGCGGCTGGGTAGCTCAGTGGATTGGGCGGCTGGGTAGCTCAGTGGATTGAGAGCCAAGCCTAGAGGTGGGAGGTCCTAGGTTCGAATCCAGCCTCAGCCACTTCCCAGCTGTGTGAACCTGGGCAAGTCACTTGACCCCCATTGCCTAGCCCTTACCACTCTTCTGCCTTGGAGCCAATACACAGTATATATATATATATATATATATATACATACATATACATATACATATATATAATATACAGTATATATATAAGGGTTTAAAAAAAAGAAATAACTTGACTGGCATCGATGAATAGAATTAACATTTTAAAACAATATAATTAACATCTAAAAGAAAAAAATATTCATCCTGGGTTTGAGAAATCCCTTTAATATTAAAAATAGAAGCCAGGAAAGGAATTATTATTGGACATCCCTCTCAGGCAATGGAAATGATAGAAATCTCTCCACTACCTGTCTGGCTCTATGACCAGAGGTGGCAGTTCCAATTTTGCTCCCCAAGGAAGTTCTTTCCTATTGTCAAGCTGGTCTCTGCTGGTATCCTCCTTATGCAGTTCCACCTGTTGAGCTCTATTCAGATCGGAGCCATCCTGGGACCACAAAGAGAGCTGGGTAAGAGTAGGTGTGGATACAGCATGGACTCTTTCTTTAGTTCAGGTACCTCCCTGGGGACCTTTTGGGGAAGTCCTTCCTTCTATCCTCAGGCAGCAGCTTTGGAAATCAACCCACTGAAGAGCTTCCTCATGAAGGGTTATGGGTTGTTTTCAGCTGAGCTTTTTATGGCCACGGAGGGAAGGAAGAGAGGCTCAGCATAAAGGGTTGAATCAGCTGGGACTTGCACCGATTAGCCATTTGGCCAGCTTCTCCATTGTGCTTGTCCCAGAAGAAGAAGGCACTTGTTGATGGAGTGCCCTTTGTCAAAGGAAGCTTTGTGAAGCTCAGGCTTCTCCTGAAGTCCATGGTTCAGATCAGCAGGCGGCTTTTTGAGTGTCGTAATGAATGAAGCCTCCAGCAAGCCAAATAGCCTGGGGACCTGTGGCCATTTAGCCTTGAAGCCATGTAGTCAGGCTCCTAGCTACCAAAAACCGAAACCAACCAACCCTGGGAAAGTTGCAAACCCTTGAGTAGTTCAGTAAAAGGAAGTTGCAGCGCAGCTGAGTGGCTCAGTGGACAGAGAGCTGGGCCTCAAGACCAGAGGTCGTAGGTTCGAATCTGACCCCAGACTTTTCTTCATTTTCTAACTCTGGGCAAGTACTACAAGCCAACAAAAATCTGTACTTTCTATTACTGCTGTCAACATTTGCTTTTGGAGTCACTGTGTCTCATTCATCACTTCCATGATGGCTCTTTGAAAATGGAATATCTAAAGGCGACTATTACTGAGTCACAGCAGAGTTGTAGTTTGAGATTATGTCCTTTCGTTCGTGATCCAAAACTTCAATTTCCATACAAAGTTCCTCAATGAACACTTAAATTGATCGTGAGAACCATTTATCATTAGATATTGTAAAGAATCCTAAGGGGGTGGGTGGGCG
>NC_077235.1:88189879-88192379 GCF_027887165.1 Monodelphis domestica
ATCTAAAAGAAAAAAATATTCATCCTGGGTTTGAGAAATCCCTTTAATATTAAAAATAGAAGCCAGGAAAGGAATTATTATTGGACATCCCTCTCAGGCAATGGAAATGATAGAAATCTCTCCACTACCTGTCTGGCTCTATGACCAGAGGTGGCAGTTCCAATTTTGCTCCCCAAGGAAGTTCTTTCCTATTGTCAAGCTGGTCTCTGCTGGTATCCTCCTTATGCAGTTCCACCTGTTGAGCTCTATTCAGATCGGAGCCATCCTGGGACCACAAAGAGAGCTGGGTAAGAGTAGGTGTGGATACAGCATGGACTCTTTCTTTAGTTCAGGTACCTCCCTGGGGACCTTTTGGGGAAGTCCTTCCTTCTATCCTCAGGCAGCAGCTTTGGAAATCAACCCACTGAAGAGCTTCCTCATGAAGGGTTATGGGTTGTTTTCAGCTGAGCTTTTTATGGCCACGGAGGGAAGGAAGAGAGGCTCAGCATAAAGGGTTGAATCAGCTGGGACTTGCACCGATTAGCCATTTGGCCAGCTTCTCCATTGTGCTTGTCCCAGAAGAAGAAGGCACTTGTTGATGGAGTGCCCTTTGTCAAAGGAAGCTTTGTGAAGCTCAGGCTTCTCCTGAAGTCCATGGTTCAGATCAGCAGGCGGCTTTTTGAGTGTCGTAATGAATGAAGCCTCCAGCAAGCCAAATAGCCTGGGGACCTGTGGCCATTTAGCCTTGAAGCCATGTAGTCAGGCTCCTAGCTACCAAAAACCGAAACCAACCAACCCTGGGAAAGTTGCAAACCCTTGAGTAGTTCAGTAAAAGGAAGTTGCAGCGCAGCTGAGTGGCTCAGTGGACAGAGAGCTGGGCCTCAAGACCAGAGGTCGTAGGTTCGAATCTGACCCCAGACTTTTCTTCATTTTCTAACTCTGGGCAAGTACTACAAGCCAACAAAAATCTGTACTTTCTATTACTGCTGTCAACATTTGCTTTTGGAGTCACTGTGTCTCATTCATCACTTCCATGATGGCTCTTTGAAAATGGAATATCTAAAGGCGACTATTACTGAGTCACAGCAGAGTTGTAGTTTGAGATTATGTCCTTTCGTTCGTGATCCATAACTTCAATTTCCATACAAAGTTCCTCAATGAACACTTAAATTGATCGTGAGAACCATTTATCATTAGATATTGTAAAGAATCCTAAGGGGGTGGGTGGGCAGCTGGGTAGCTCAGTGGATTGGGCGGCTGGGTAGCTCAGTGGATTGAGAGCCAAGCCTAGAGGTGGGAGGTCCTAGGTTCGAATCCAGCCTCAGCCACTTCCCAGCTGTGTGAACCTGGGCAAGTCACTTGACCCCCATTGCCTAGCCCTTACCACTCTTCTGCCTTGGAGCCAATACACAGTATATATATATATATATATATATATATATATATATATATATATATATATATACATACATACATATACATATACATATATATAATATACAGTATATATATAAGGGTTTAAAAAAAAGAAATAACTTGACTGGCATCGATGAATAGAATTAACATTTTAAAACAATATAATTAACATCTAAAAGAAAAAAATATTCATCCTGGGGTTGAGAAATCCCTTTAATATTAAAAATAGAAGCCAGGAAAGGAATTATTATTGGACATCCCTCTCAGGCAATGGAAATGATAGAAATCTCTCCACTACCTGTCTGGCTCTATGACCAGAGGTGGCAGTTCCAATTTTGCTCCCCAAGGAAGTTCTTTCCTATTGTCAAGCTGGTCTCTGCTGGTATCCTCCTTATGCAGTTCCACCTGTTGAGCTCTATTCAGATCGGAGCCATCCTGGGACCACAAAGAGAGCTGGGTAAGAGTAGGTGTGGATACAGCATGGACTCTTTCTTTAGTTCAGGTACCTCCCTGGGGACCTTTTGGGGAAGTCCTTCCTTCTATCCTCAGGCAGCAGCTTTGGAAATCAACCCACTGAAGAGCTTCCTCATGAAGGGTTATGGGTTGTTTTCAGCTGAGCTTTTTATGGCCACGGAGGGAAGGAAGAGAGGCTCAGCATAAAGGGTTGAATCAGCTGGGACTTGCACCGATTAGCCATTTGGCCAGCTTCTCCATTGTGCTTGTCCCAGAAGAAGAAGGCACTTGTTGATGGAGTGCCCTTTGTCAAAGGAAGCTTTGTGAAGCTCAGGCTTCTCCTGAAGTCCATGGTTCAGATCAGCAGGCGGCTTTTTGAGTGTCGTAATGAATGAAGCCTCCAGCAAGCCAAATAGCCTGGGGACCTGTGGCCATTTAGCCTTGAAGCCATGTAGTCAGGCTCCTAGCTACCAAAAACCGAAACCAACCAACCCTGGGAAAGTTGCAAACCCTTGAGTAGTTCAGTAAAAGGAAGTTGCAGCGCAGCTGAGTGGCTCAGTGGACAGAGAGCTGGGCCTCAAGACCAGAGGTCGTAGGTTCGAATCTGACCCCAGACTTTTCTTCATTTTCTAACTCTGGGCAAGTACTACAA
>NC_077235.1:88194879-88197379 GCF_027887165.1 Monodelphis domestica
TTCAGGTACCTCCCTGGGGACCTTTTGGGGAAGTCCTTCCTTCTATCCTCAGGCAGCAGCTTTGGAAATCAACCCACTGAAGAGCTTCCTCATGAAGGGTTATGGGTTGTTTTCAGCTGAGCTTTTTATGGCCACGGAGGGAAGGAAGAGAGGCTCAGCATAAAGGGTTGAATCAGCTGGGACTTGCACCGATTAGCCATTTGGCCAGCTTCTCCATTGTGCTTGTCCCAGAAGAAGAAGGCACTTGTTGATGGAGTGCCCTTTGTCAAAGGAAGCTTTGTGAAGCTCAGGCTTCTCCTGAAGTCCATGGTTCAGATCAGCAGGCGGCTTTTTGAGTGTCGTAATGAATGAAGCCTCCAGCAAGCCAAATAGCCTGGGGACCTGTGGCCATTTAGCCTTGAAGCCATGTAGTCAGGCTCCTAGCTACCAAAAACCGAAACCAACCAACCCTGGGAAAGTTGCAAAGCCTTGAGTAGTTCAGTAAAAGGAAGTTGCAGCGCAGCTGAGTGGCTCAGTGGACAGAGAGCTTGGCCTCAAGACCAGAGGTCGTAGGTTCGAATCTGACCCCAGACTTTTCTTCATTTTCTAACTCTGGGCAAGTACTACAAGCCAACAAAAATCTGTACTTTCTATTACTGCTGTCAACATTTGCTTTTGGAGTCACTGTGTCTCATTCATCACTTCCATGATGGCTCTTTGAAAATGGAATATCTAAAGGCGACTATTACTGAGTCACAGCAGAGTTGTAGTTTGAGATTATGTCCTTTCGTTCGTGATCCATAACTTCAATTTCCATACAAAGTTCCTCAATGAACACTTAAATTGATCGTGAGAACCATTTATCATTAGATATTGTAAAGAATCCTAAGGGGGTGGGTGGGCGGCTGGGTAGCTCAGTGGATTGGGCGGCTGGGTAGCTCAGTGGATTGAGAGCCAAGCCTAGAGGTGGGAGGTCCTAGGTTCGAATCCAGCCTCAGCCACTTCCCAGCTGTGTGAACCTGGGCAAGTCACTTGACCCCCATTGCCTAGCCCTTACCACTCTTCTGCCTTGGAGCCAATACACAGTATATATATATATATATATATATATATATATATATATATATATATACATACATACATACATATACATATACATATATATAATATACAGTATATATATAAGGGTTTAAAAAAAAGAAATAACTTGACTGGCATCGATGAATAGAATTAACATTTTAAAACAATATAATTAACATCTAAAAGAAAAAAATATTCATCCTGGGGTTGAGAAATCCCTTTAATATTAAAAATAGAAGCCAGGAAAGGAATTATTATTGGACATCCCTCTCAGGCAATGGAAATGATAGAAATCTCTCCACTACCTGTCTGGCTCTATGACCAGAGGTGGCAGTTCCAATTTTGCTCCCCAAGGAAGTTCTTTCCTATTGTCAAGCTGGTCTCTGCTGGTATCCTCCTTATGCAGTTCCACCTGTTGAGCTCTATTCAGATCGGAGCCATCCTGGGACCACAAAGAGAGCTGGGTAAGAGCAGGTGTGGATACAGCATGGACTCTTTCTTTAGTTCAGGTACCTCCCTGGGGACCTTTTGGGGAAGTCCTTCCTTCTATCCTCAGGCAGCAGCTTTGGAAATCAACCCACTGAAGAGCTTCCTCATGAAGGGTTATGGGTTGTTTTCAGCTGAGCTTTTTATGGCCACGGAGGGAAGGAAGAGAGGCTCAGCATAAAGGGTTGAATCAGCTGGGACTTGCACCGATTAGCCATTTGGCCAGCTTCTCCATTGTGCTTGTCCCAGAAGAAGAAGGCACTTGTTGATGGAGTGCCCTTTGTCAAAGGAAGCTTTGTGAAGCTCAGGCTTCTCCTGAAGTCCATGGTTCAGATCAGCAGGCGGCTTTTTGAGTGTCGTAATGAATGAAGCCTCCAGCAAGCCAAATAGCCTGGGGACCTGTGGCCATTTAGCCTTGAAGCCATGTAGTCAGGCTCCTAGCTACCAAAAACCGAAACCAACCAACCCTGGGAAAGTTGCAAACCCTTGAGTAGTTCAGTAAAAGGAAGTTGCAGCGCAGCTGAGTGGCTCAGTGGACAGAGAGCTGGGCCTCAAGACCAGAGGTCGTAGGTTCGAATCTGACCCCAGACTTTTCTTCATTTTCTAACTCTGGGCAAGTACTACAAGCCAACAAAAATCTGTACTTTCTATTACTGCTGTCAACATTTGCTTTTGGAGTCACTGTGTCTCATTCATCACTTCCATGATGGCTCTTTGAAAATGGAATATCTAAAGGCGACTATTACTGAGTCACAGCAGAGTTGTAGTTTGAGATTATGTCCTTTCATTCGTGATCCATAACTTCAATTTCCATACAAAGTTCCTCAATGAACACTTAAATTGATCGTGAGAACCATTTATCATTAGATATTGTAAAGAATCCTAAGGGGGTGGGTGGGCGGCTGGGTAGCTCAGTGGATTGGGCGGCTGGGTAGCTCAGTGGATTGAGAGCCAA
>NC_077235.1:88214879-88222379 GCF_027887165.1 Monodelphis domestica
TATTAAAAATAGAAGCCAAGAAAGGAATTATTATTGGACATCCCTCTCAGGCAATGGAAATGATAGAAATCTCTCCACTACCTGTCTGGCTCTATGACCAGAGGTGGCAGTTCCAATTTTGCTCCCCAAGGAAGTTCTTTCCTATTGTCAAGCTGGTCTCTGCTGGTATCCTCCTTATGCAGTTCCACCTGTTGAGCTCTATTCAGATCGGAGCCATCCTGGGACCACAAAGAGAGCTGGGTAAGAGCAGGTGTGGATACAGCATGGACTCTTTCTTTAGTTCAGGTACCTCCCTGGGGACCTTTTGGGGAAGTCCTTCCTTCTATCCTCAGGCAGCAGCTTTGGAAATCAACCCACTGAAGAGCTTCCTCATGAAGGGTTATGGGTTGTTTTCAGCTGAGCTTTTTATGGCCACGGAGGGAAGGAAGAGAGGCTCAGCATAAAGGGTTGAATCAGCTGGGACTTGCACCGATTAGCCATTTGGCCAGCTTCTCCATTGTGCTTGTCCCAGAAGAAGAAGGCACTTGTTGATGGAGTGCCCTTTGTCAAAGGAAGCTTTGTGAAGCTCAGGCTTCTCCTGAAGTCCATGGTTCAGATCAGCAGGCGGCTTTTTGAGTGTCGTAATGAATGAAGCCTCCAGCAAGCCAAATAGCCTGGGGACCTGTGGCCATTTAGCCTTGAAGCCATGTAGTCAGGCTCCTAGCTACCAAAAACCGAAACCAACCAACCCTGGGAAAGTTGCAAACCCTTGAGTAGTTCAGTAAAAGGAAGTTGCAGCGCAGCTGAGTGGCTCAGTGGACAGAGAGCTGGGCCTCAAGACCAGAGGTCGTAGGTTCGAATCTGACCCCAGACTTTTCTTCATTTTCTAACTCTGGGCAAGTACTACAAGCCAACAAAAATCTGTACTTTCTATTACTGCTGTCAACATTTGCTTTTGGAGTCACTGTGTCTCATTCATCACTTCCATGATGGCTCTTTGAAAATGGAATATCTAAAGGCGACTATTACTGAGTCACAGCAGAGTTGTAGTTTGAGATTATGTCCTTTCGTTCGTGATCCATAACTTCAATTTCCATACAAAGTTCCTCAATGAACACTTAAATTGATCGTGAGAACCATTTATCATTAGATATTGTAAAGAATCCTAAGGGGGTGGGTGGGCGGCTGGGTAGCTCAGTGGATTGAGAGCCAAGCCTAGAGGTGGGAGGTCCTAGGTTCGAATCCAGCCTCAGCCACTTCCCAGCTGTGTGAACCTGGGCAAGTCACTTGACCCCCATTGCCTAGCCCTTACCACTCTTCTGCCTTGGAGCCAATACACAGTATATATATATATATATATATATATATATATATATATATATATATATATATATATATATACATACATACATATACATATACATATATATAATATACAGTATATATATAAGGGTTTAAAAAAAAGAAATAACTTGACTGGCATCGATGAATAGAATTAACATTTTAAAACAATATAATTAACATCTAAAAGAAAAAAATATTCATCCTGGGGTTGAGAAATCCCTTTAATATTAAAAATAGAAGCCAGGAAAGGAATTATTATTGGACATCCCTCTCAGGCAATGGAAATGATAGAAATCTCTCCACTACCTGTCTGGCTCTATGACCAGAGGTGGCAGTTCCAATTTTGCTCCCCAAGGAAGTTCTTTCCTATTGTCAAGCTGGTCTCTGCTGGTATCCTCCTTATGCAGTTCCACCTGTTGAGCTCTATTCAGATCGGAGCCATCCTGGGACCACAAAGAGAGCTGGGTAAGAGTAGGTGTGGATACAGCATGGACTCTTTCTTTAGTTCAGGTACCTCCCTGGGGACCTTTTGGGGAAGTCCTTCCTTCTATCCTCAGGCAGCAGCTTTGGAAATCAACCCACTGAAGAGCTTCCTCATGAAGGGTTATGGGTTGTTTTCAGCTGAGCTTTTTATGGCCACGGAGGGAAGGAAGAGAGGCTCAGCATAAAGGGTTGAATCAGCTGGGACTTGCACCGATTAGCCATTTGGCCAGCTTCTCCATTGTGCTTGTCCCAGAAGAAGAAGGCACTTGTTGATGGAGTGCCCTTTGTCAAAGGAAGCTTTGTGAAGCTCAGGCTTCTCCTGAAGTCCATGGTTCAGATCAGCAGGCGGCTTTTTGAGTGTCGTAATGAATGAAGCCTCCAGCAAGCCAAATAGCCTGGGGACCTGTGGCCATTTAGCCTTGAAGCCATGTAGTCAGGCTCCTAGCTACCAAAAACCGAAACCAACCAACCCTGGGAAAGTTGCAAACCCTTGAGTAGTTCAGTAAAAGGAAGTTGCAGCGCAGCTGAGTGGCTCAGTGGACAGAGAGCTGGGCCTCAAGACCAGAGGTCGTAGGTTCGAATCTGACCCCAGACTTTTCTTCATTTTCTAACTCTGGGCAAGTACTACAAGCCAACAAAAATCTGTACTTTCTATTACTGCTGTCAACATTTGCTTTTGGAGTCACTGTGTCTCATTCATCACTTCCATGATGGCTCTTTGAAAATGGAATATCTAAAGGCGACTATTACTGAGTCACAGCAGAGTTGTAGTTTGAGATTATGTCCTTTCGTTCGTGATCCATAACTTCAATTTCCATACAAAGTTCCTCAATGAACACTTAAATTGATCGTGAGAACCATTTATCATTAGATATTGTAAAGAATCCTAAGGGGGTGGGTGGGCGGCTGGGTAGCTCAGTGGATTGAGAGCCAAGCCTAGAGGTGGGAGGTCCTAGGTTCGAATCCAGCCTCAGCCACTTCCCAGCTGTGTGAACCTGGGCAAGTCACTTGACCCCCATTGCCTAGCCCTTACCACTCTTCTGCCTTGGAGCCAATACACAGTATATATATATATATATATATATATATATATATATATATATATATATATACATACATACATATACATATACATATATATAATATACAGTATATATATAAGGGTTTAAAAAAAAGAAATAACTTGACTGGCATCGATGAATAGAATTAACATTTTAAAACAATATAATTAACATCTAAAAGAAAAAAATATTCATCCTGGGGTTGAGAAATCCCTTTAATATTAAAAATAGAAGCCAGGAAAGGAATTATTATTGGACATCCCTCTCAGGCAATGGAAATGATAGAAATCTCTCCACTACCTGTCTGGCTCTATGACCAGAGGTGGCAGTTCCAATTTTGCTCCCCAAGGAAGTTCTTTCCTATTGTCAAGCTGGTCTCTGCTGGTATCCTCCTTATGCAGTTCCACCTGTTGAGCTCTATTCAGATCGGAGCCATCCTGGGACCACAAAGAGAGCTGGGTAAGAGTAGGTGTGGATACAGCATGGACTCTTTCTTTAGTTCAGGTACCTCCCTGGGGACCTTTTGGGGAAGTCCTTCCTTCTATCCTCAGGCAGCAGCTTTGGAAATCAACCCACTGAAGAGCTTCCTCATGAAGGGTTATGGGTTGTTTTCAGCTGAGCTTTTTATGGCCACGGAGGGAAGGAAGAGAGGCTCAGCATAAAGGGTTGAATCAGCTGGGACTTGCACCGATTAGCCATTTGGCCAGCTTCTCCATTGTGCTTGTCCCAGAAGAAGAAGGCACTTGTTGATGGAGTGCCCTTTGTCAAAGGAAGCTTTGTGAAGCTCAGGCTTCTCCTGAAGTCCATGGTTCAGATCAGCAGGCGGCTTTTTGAGTGTCGTAATGAATGAAGCCTCCAGCAAGCCAAATAGCCTGGGGACCTGTGGCCATTTAGCCTTGAAGCCATGTAGTCAGGCTCCTAGCTACCAAAAACCGAAACCAACCAACCCTGGGAAAGTTGCAAAGCCTTGAGTAGTTCAGTAAAAGGAAGTTGCAGCGCAGCTGAGTGGCTCAGTGGACAGAGAGCTGGGCCTCAAGACCAGAGGTCGTAGGTTCGAATCTGACCCCAGACTTTTCTTCATTTTCTAACTCTGGGCAAGTACTACAAGCCAACAAAAATCTGTACTTTCTATTACTGCTGTCAACATTTGCTTTTGGAGTCACTGTGTCTCATTCATCACTTCCATGATGGCTCTTTGAAAATGGAATATCTAAAGGCGACTATTACTGAGTCACAGCAGAGTTGTAGTTTGAGATTATGTCCTTTCGTTCGTGATCCATAACTTCAATTTCCATACAAAGTTCCTCAATGAACACTTAAATTGATCGTGAGAACCATTTATCATTAGATATTGTAAAGAATCCTAAGGGGGTGGGTGGGCGGCTGGGTAGCTCAGTGGATTGGGCGGCTGGGTAGCTCAGTGGATTGAGAGCCAAGCCTAGAGGTGGGAGGTCCTAGGTTCGAATCCAGCCTCAGCCACTTCCCAGCTGTGTGAACCTGGGCAAGTCACTTGACCCCCATTGCCTAGCCCTTACCACTCTTCTGCCTTGGAGCCAGTACACAGTGTATATATATATATATATACAGTATATATATAAGGGTTTAAAAAAAAGAAATAACTTGACTGGCATCGATGAATAGAATTAACATTTTAAAACAATATAATTAACATCTAAAAGAAAAAAATATTCATCCTGGGGTTGAGAAATCCCTTTAATATTAAAAATAGAAGCCAGGAAAGGAATTATTATTGGACATCCCTCTCAGGCAATGGAAATGATAGAAATCTCTCCACTACCTGTCTGGCTCTATGACCAGAGGTGGCAGTTCCAATTTTGCTCCCCAAGGAAGTTCTTTCCTATTGTCAAGCTGGTCTCTGCTGGTATCGTCCTTATGCAGTTCCACCTGTTGAGCTCTATTCAGATCGGAGCCATCCTGGGACCACAAAGAGAGCTGGGTAAGAGTAGGTGTGGATACAGCATGGACTCTTTCTTTAGTTCAGGTACCTCCCTGGGGACCTTTTGGGGAAGTCCTTCCTTCTATCCTCAGGCAGCAGCTTTGGAAATCAACCCACTGAAGAGCTTCCTCATGAAGGGTTATGGGTTGTTTTCAGCTGAGCTTTTTATGGCCACGGAGGGAAGGAAGAGAGGCTCAGCATAAAGGGTTGAATCAGCTGGGACTTGCACCGATTAGCCATTTGGCCAGCTTCTCCATTGTGCTTGTCCCAGAAGAAGAAGGCACTTGTTGATGGAGTGCCCTTTGTCAAAGGAAGCTTTGTGAAGCTCAGGCTTCTCCTGAAGTCCATGGTTCAGATCAGCAGGCGGCTTTTTGAGTGTCGTAATGAATGAAGCCTCCAGCAAGCCAAATAGCCTGGGGACCTGTGGCCATTTAGCCTTGAAGCCATGTAGTCAGGCTCCTAGCTACCAAAAACCGAAACCAACCAACCCTGGGAAAGTTGCAAACCCTTGAGTAGTTCAGTAAAAGGAAGTTGCAGCGCAGCTGAGTGGCTCAGTGGACAGAGAGCTGGGCCTCAAGACCAGAGGTCGTAGGTTCGAATCTGACCCCAGACTTTTCTTCATTTTCTAACTCTGGGCAAGTACTACAAGCCAACAAAAATCTGTACTTTCTATTACTGCTGTCAACATTTGCTTTTGGAGTCACTGTGTCTCATTCATCACTTCCATGATGGCTCTTTGAAAATGGAATATCTAAAGGCGACTATTACTGAGTCACAGCAGAGTTGTAGTTTGAGATTATGTCCTTTCGTTCGTGATCCATAACTTCAATTTCCATACAAAGTTCCTCAATGAACACTTAAATTGATCGTGAGAACCATTTATCATTAGATATTGTAAAGAATCCTAAGGGGGTGGGTGGGCGGCTGGGTAGCTCAGTGGATTGGGCGGCTGGGTAGCTCAGTGGATTGAGAGCCAAGCCTAGAGGTGGGAGGTCCTAGGTTCGAATCCAGCCTCAGCCACTTCCCAGCTGTGTGAACCTGGGCAAGTCACTTGACCCCCATTGCCTAGCCCTTACCACTCTTCTGCCTTGGAGCCAATACACAGTATATATATATATATATATACATACATACATATATATATATATATATATATGTATATATACATACATACATATACATATACATATATATAATATACAGTATATATATAAGGGTTTAAAAAAAAGAAATAACTTGACTGGCATCGATGAATAGAATTAACATTTTAAAACAATATAATTAACATCTAAAAGAAAAAAATATTCATCCTGGGGTTGAGAAATCCCTTTAATATTAAAAATAGAAGCCAAGAAAGGAATTATTATTGGACATCCCTCTCAGTCAATGGAAATGATAGAAATCTCTCCACTACCTGTCTGGCTCTATGACCAGAGGTGGCAGTTCCAATTTTGCTCCCCAAGGAAGTTCTTTCCTATTGTCAAGCTGGTCTCTGCTGGTATCGTCCTTATGCAGTTCCACCTGTTGAGCTCTATTCAGATCGGAGCCATCCTGGGACCACAAAGAGAGCTGGGTAAGAGTAGGTGTGGATACAGCATGGACTCTTTCTTTAGTTCAGGTACCTCCCTGGGGACCTTTTGGGGAAGTCCTTCCTTCTATCCTCAGGCAGCAGCTTTGGAAATCAACCCACTGAAGAGCTTCCTCATGAAGGGTTATGGGTTGTTTTCAGCTGAGCTTTTTATGGCCACGGAGGGAAGGAAGAGAGGCTCAGCATAAAGGGTTGAATCAGCTGGGACTTGCACCGATTAGCCATTTGGCCAGCTTCTCCATTGTGCTTGTCCCAGAAGAAGAAGGCACTTGTTGATGGAGTGCCCTTTGTCAAAGGAAGCTTTGTGAAGCTCAGGCTTCTCCTGAAGTCCATGGTTCAGATCAGCAGGCGGCTTTTTGAGTGTCGTAATGAATGAAGCCTCCAGCAAGCCAAATAGCCTGGGGACCTGTGGCCATTTAGCCTTGAAGCCATGTAGTCAGGCTCCTAGCTACCAAAAACCGAAACCAACCAACCCTGGGAAAGTTGCAAAGCCTTGAGTAGTTCAGTAAAAGGAAGTTGCAGCGCAGCTGAGTGGCTCAGTGGACAGAGAGCTGGGCCTCAAGACCAGAGGTCGTAGGTTCGAATCTGACCCCAGACTTTTCTTCATTTTCTAACTCTGGGCAAGTACTACAAGCCAACAAAAATCTGTACTTTCTATTACTGCTGTCAACATTTGCTTTTGGAGTCACTGTGTCTCATTCATCACTTCCATGATGGCTCTTTGAAAATGGAATATCTAAAGGCGACTATTACTGAGTCACAGCAGAGTTGTAGTTTGAGATTATGTCCTTTCGTTCGTGATCCATAACTTCAACTTCCATACAAAGTTCCTCAATGAACACTTAAATTGATCGTGAGAACCATTTATCATTAGATATTGTAAAGAATCCTAAGGGGGTGGGTGGGCGGCTGGGTAGCTCAGTGGATTGAGAGCCAAGCCTAGAGGTGGGAGGTCCTAGGTTCGAATCCAGCCTCAGCCACTTCCCAGCTGTGTGAACCTGGGCAAGTCACTTGACCCCCATTGCCTAGCCCTTACCACTCTTCTGCCTTGGAGCCAATACACAGTATATATATATATATATATATAT